>NC_141295.1:13051654-13209154 GCF_037954325.1 Fistularia commersonii
GTACAGAAGCAGCCTGGAAATGGAGCGACGAGGAGGTTTGAGCTGTTCTAGCCTGCTTCTCCTCAGAGGAGTTTCCGGGTCTCGCAGAGAATGTCAACATTTTGCCCAAAAGAAATCCGGAGTTAGCTAACAGTGTCCTTCATCCAGTGAAGCAGTGCAGGGAGAAGATAAAAACACACATCTGATGTGCGTGGCTATTATTCCCACTATGCAGAACATGGATGAACTTTGCCCTCTGTGCTGCCCTGTGTCATTACCTCCTGCAGAATTAAATCTGAATGCAGCTCCGAAGTTATTCTTTTTGGAAGCAGTCTCTTTTTAGAAAAGGCCTCTCCTCACTGTGAAATAGAGAAATGGAGACATTTGCAATAAAACTAACAACAAATAAAGAGCTACAAGCCATTTGTATGTTTTTTTGTGGAGACGAATGTGAAAAGACATGTCACTCTCCTTTCTGTCTCCGCCTGTAGGCACCCCTCTGGAGTTCAAACTCCCCCTCAGAGATGGAATCAATGCCGCGCTCGATGTCTTTGACGACGTGCCAAGGTGGTGGGAAGACTAAACCGGTGAGAAAAGCGTCTTCGGCGCCGTCAGAGCGGCGGTGTGCTCACGCACCAAGAGGTATTTTTAGCAACATGCAAAGAAACAAACAAGGTTGTTACCTGGGGCTCAGGGCAGCCATATTCCACCCTTGGTTCCGAGTTATGGGATGCTTTAACTATGATACCGACATCTCTGTCCTTTTTCTTGTTTTTATTGTTTGTCCGCTGTCACGATAGGAGTGTCTGGCTGCCCTGGAAATGAGAATTGTAGCTTACAGAGCTGCTCTTAGATGGTATGCGTTCAAGGCTGCTTCCGCAACATTGATGCGGCAGCACATACTTTGTGCAGCTATGGTTGCTAAATTACTAACCGAATAATAAGTGGTCACATGGTACGATGTAAACCCTTCGTAGGTTTGAAAACAATTGTCAAATCGAGTATAGTTCAGCATGTTATTATATTGCAGCGTGATAATCGATGGCGCCGGTTGGAAAATAGCGAAAGTCTGGGTCTGAAAGTTGAAGAGTAAGGAAACTCCTTGAAGGTGAAGCCGAAATCCAGACAATTATCGAACCCCCGCCGAGGTGCCCTTGAGCAAAGGCCCGATAATCCCTGTGGTCCCGATGCAGCGGCTGCAGGCGCTCCGAGGCTAGAAGGAACCTCCAAAAAAAATAAATGAATGGATCACTTTTATCTTGAAGGAGGGGGGACAGAAAATGTTATTACCCTGTGCAATTGAGTTAATATTATTTTGGCACGAAGGTGGTTATTATCGTGTTATGACTGTGTCCGGACATTTTGGAGAAAATAAGCTGGAATGATTGATTATTCTTTCTTTCTCCAACTCATCGAGTTTCACGCCGTAGATTTTCCACCGGGAATTGAACCCCCCCCCCCCAGAAAATAGACGGTATCAGGTCAGCTGGCAGCAAGTGGAACATAAAAAAAAAAGTATTCCTATGCATAAACAGACGTACACGCACACACAGTTACTATCCACGGCCACTTTTCCAACATCTGCTTCTCCAACAATAACAAATCTAGGCCTTGACTCACTTCTTCCAGCCTGCTCCTCTTTCTCCAGCCCGACCCCACTGTGCCCCTCTTCAGGAGACTTTCCCCTCATCCATCGCACTGATGGATTAATTTATCACCCACACACACACACACACACACACACACACACATTCCTTTCAGATTTACCCCTAGGGCTGTGTGTGCATGAAGTGACCCCCAAATGTGAATGAGATATCTTTGCGCGTGAATTCAGCATCAGGGCGTGTCAACGAAGCAACCTGACTTGTGAATGAAGGGTCCTTTACAGGCGAGACGTAACCTCACATAAGACCGACGTCGCCTCTCACGAGACCTCTCCATGAAACGAAGCATCCTCAGGTGTGGATTGAGCATCCTCTGGTGTGAACGAAGCTTCCTCAGGTGTGATTTGTGCATCCTTGGGGGGAAATGAAGCAACTAGTTTGTGAATGACGTAGCCCCGCTTGTGAATGAAGCATCGCCACATGTGATTGACGTATTCTTGCACAGGTGTGACACAGCCTCACTTGTGACTGACGTCGCCTCTCATGTGAATTATTACGTGAATGAAGCATCCTCGAGTGTGGATTGAGCATGCTTGTGTGTGAACGTCATAGCCTCGTGTGTGAATGAAGCATCTTCCAGGTGATGATGTATTTCTTGTGTGTGAATGATGTAACCTCATGTGACTGAAGTATCCTTAAATGTGGATTAAGAAGCATCCTTGCATGTGAATGACATCGCCTGCAGTGTGAAAGAAGCTTCTTTTATGAATGAAGCATCCTCGTGTGTGTGAAGGATGTTGCCTTGCATGGAAGTGAAGCATCCTTGCGCGTTAAAGAAGCATCTCATCGTGTGAATGAAGAATCCTCTGGTGAGCTGCAGGTCGTCCCATCCAGACGGAGCCGTTAACCGTTAGCATTTGTCACTCTAATTACCGAGTTGCTGGATATATTGTGAGGTTTCTGTGTTATTTTTCAACCCTGGGTTTATTTGGTTTCCATGTGTTGCTGCCCAAACCAGACCGTCCTCCGTTCGTCTGACGGGAAAAAAGGTCAGATCCCGCTGACGACCGACGAGTCTCATTAGCCCAAAAAGAAAATATCGAGCTGTACTGAGCAACCTTCCCCTTCCCCCCGCGCCTGCAACCGCAGGGCCTTCCTGCTCCAGAAGCAACAAATTACGTAGCCAGTTTCCAGCGGTTTTACTTCTTGGACTGTTCCTGCTACCAGCCGGTAAGGGGCTCTTAACTAGGTAAACATCTCAGAGCTTCTTCTGAGGCATCCGCTGCGAGGCAAACAAACCCCGGGCGTCACCGGGACACAGTCCATGGAAGCAGCTTGACAGTTGGGATCCCGAGGAAAAAGCAGCGTATTCTGAACGCCGTGCTCTGCGAGCTGCTGTTGATTGACTCGATTTTGTGGTGTCGCACCGGATACCAAACGAAGCCCTCTGTCACCACGGCGACGTCAAGTGTCAAATAACGACAGTCTTCAAACGTCCTTGTGTGAAATCAGATGACACTGATTTGCTGGCAAATAAGAGGCTTTTATTGTGAAATTTTGTTCAGACATGAGCCACTTCCTGTACAAGGAGCAACCGACGTGTCTCCTGGACTGTCGAGTGTTGGTTTTTATTTTTGTTTTTTTTTAATCAAACTTCGGATCTAAAAAAGGAGCCACCAGACAAACTTCTCTCGGCGGGTCAGCAAGGAGCCAGACAGCTCCGATTTCCACTCCAGAGAGAGACGTCCTCCTTCTCTCGATCTGGAGAAGAGTCTCATAGGACAACTTTGCCGATTTGCACGGAGGCCAGTTTCCCCGCTGCTCAGACGGCGTGTGTGCCGGCCAACGCCGTGGCCTCTGGTTTCACAAAACAATGAATTCTGAATGAAACAAGCTAAGATTCGCCGGGTAGCTACATTTAAAGTTTTTTTTTACCTACAAGTACAGTAATTCCTATATCAAACTGAATAAAATCAATGTAAAGGCTATTGATCCGTTGCGACCCCTCGGTTCTGTTACGTATTTTTTAATAAGAAAAATGTACTTTATAAATAACAAATGGTGTATAAAAAATATTCATACATAATAAAGGAGACCGCAAAGCAATATACAGGTTTTATTGAGGGCACTGATTGGGTAAAGATGTCGGGTTTTTCATTAGGTGCTCTCCTGCTGAACCTTACTAGCTACACACTTAAAGCTACAATGTGTTGCTAAATGTAACTTGCACTCTTTGCTACACTTTAAAGCTAAACTTAATTTAGCTCCTCTTTTTCAAACCATCTCCAACTGGCTTTTAAATGACTTCTGTGATGCCTCATCCATTGACATTTTTGCCATCTGCTGCATCAAATCCCCGTAAATGTCCCGCTCCCTCTCATAGATGGTGCTTTCCGTCACGGTATCTCAATGAGAACAACTTCTCAATCTCTTCCTGGACAGGTCCAAACCACACACACCTCGCTCATGATTTTCAATGATTTTTTTCCGGGCTACCTCGTGGCAGTTGGCATGACTAACTGGTTTTAGACCCCACTTCATGGCGGTGGCAACGTCAGTTTCCTAACACAGATCTCGCCTCAAATCAAATTAATGAAAGTTGATGCGCTCGAATGTCAAGGTTCCACTGTAAGTGAAGGTTACACTGGAAAGTACTACTGTTACAGGCCACCCTCCTGTTCCAAATTGCGTTTGTATTCATGTTACATCTTGTCTTTATCCAAATAGCAACGCGCGAGCCTGCGGGGGAAATCACGCTAACACTCGGCGACGTGTTCCGTTAGCCGTGTGACGCCCTCCTCCTCTTCTTCCCCTCCTGGCGGCGTGCCGGAGGGAGCATGGGAAGATGCGCCCGTCTGAAAATAAACCACATGCATATGTAAATAAAAAGAGCAAAGCGTAAATAATCCCGCCGCAGGATGAGCGGCACAGATTACATAGAAAATACGGACATCGTTGGTGTTTTAAGTTGTGTGTCATCGTCGTTTTCCGCGTTTTCTGGAATGCAGCATAAGAAGGAAGAAAAAAACAAAACAACTTTCTTCAGAGTGAATAATCTATGCAGGATTAGGTCGGGTTAACCCTACAGGAAGTGGGGTTACTTTTCAAAGTAAAAAAGGAAATCGCATATGAGCTCAGTGATGCGTGGGGTGGGAGGAAGGGGGAGGGGGGTCATGAAATCACACAGGAAGTTGGGAAAATTAGATTTCAAAATAAAACAGGAAGTCTCGGCAAGGTTCTGCTTCACCACACGCACACACACACACATCTCCAGAGCAAGAGAGATGTCGAAGGATGAACGAGGGGCTCTGGTTCTAATTAGAGGGGGTGGAGGAGGAAGAAGAGGAGGAGGGGATGAATGAATGAAGCACAGGATTGCGTAAAGATCCCAATCTGCACATGTTTTTCCACTTGGAGGGTTTTATTGCCGGCCGTCTGGAAAAGCCTTCCGCTGCAGATTCACTTTCACGCCTGACACTTGATTCTTGGTGTTTTCCCGCCGTAAGTCATATTCCATATTATACATATAAAAAAATAACACGGGAAGAAATGCTCAGCTACACCTCCCTGGAATTTACCCTGTCAGTAGAAGCATCCCGCTACTGGACTGACAAATATGCAGAAACGATCCATGTAACCACCTAGATCTGCAAAACGCTTGCAGAGGTTTTCCCCCCTGGATTCTTAAATCGCAATACAGGTTAGCTTGCACTAGCCAACTGCTGCTGCTAACTTGTTAGCCTCCTCCGCAGTCTGTCGTCCGGCAAGGCTGAGGACACACTAGAAGATTTTTACTCAGTGGGGTGGTGAGTGACGATCACTGGCCCAATCGCTAACACACGCTAACAGCCAATGAAAAAAGAGGAGGGGGGGGGCACAGGAAGTAGCTCAGAAGACGGTGATGACTGGAATCAGCAGGACTACACTCATGGCGGAAAGAGCGGATAGCTGGGCTAACAACAGCGACAGCTTGCCATGTCTGTTTAGCCCCAAGCTGTCGCTCTAATAGACATAGATGCGCTCAACCAGTCATGTCATCTGTGACAACTGAGTAGCATATCCCACATCTTTAGTGTCACCAGAGTGGCCCCAAGTGGCATATCGAGGCTAGTGGGATTTAAGCTTGCTCTTTCTGGAACATGTTCACACCTAGTCAGGAGGCTGGTGTAGTTAGCGGGTTAGCTAACCCCAAGCTAGTCCCGGTTGCCCCCCCCCACTCGCCAAGTTTGAACAAGTTAGCATTGTGTGCTTTGTTGGCTGTGCAGCCCAATCGCATACCATCGCTCACTTGTGGCTTCTCCATTTATGTTTGGATAGTTTTTAGCGGCTAACTCCCTCCGAAAGTCTGGATAAGCCGTAGTGTGTTTGTTTGGTGGGCGACGCTAATGGATTGGCACATGCACCTTCCAAGACGCCACTTCCTATTTGAGTATGGAGGCTTTCCAGCTCCACAGAACACTGACTTTTGTTTGCTACATGCCAACTGCTAACCGCTCTGCCCTTCCAGATCTTCCCTTCATCTACCTACCTTTACCAAGCTGAGGAATTTAGATCCCCCAAACTTGTGCACACTGACCATTACGTTGTTAGCAACGGCAGCTAAACGCATAACAACCAAAGACTTTTAAGCTCACGTCAGCGAAGCAGAGCATGCCAACCGGTGGCAACCGCAGCTCTTAATGCCTATATGGAAAACTTCCTGAGTATGAGGAGGGTGAGGAAAAAGACAAGGGAGCAGCAGGGAAACGCGTGGGTGCCGGAGGAACAAGGGATGATTTCAAGGGGAAGGAGAAAGGAAACAAGGGATGAAGCAAGGGAGAAGGAGGTCACGGTAGAGCCGAGTCAGGAGGTTAACGCTGAGAAGGTGGATGAAAGAAGGTGGATGAAATGTTGAGGGCGAGTGGGACGGTGTCTCACAGACACACACACACACACACACACACACACACACACACACACACACACGAGTTGAGTGTTTGTCTTTGTATTCTTTTGCCCTTGCCCCTTTCCATCTCCAACACACATAATTTACCCTCACACACACACATTGCCACACGCCTCCGCTCAGCAGGACCCACACACAAAACATATGTCGGGGCCACATGTGCGCACACACACACACGGACAAGCACACGCATACAAATGCCTCATCGAGTACAGAATGCCTGCACCTAAATACACACACTGGCGGCCAAGCTCAACATGGACAGCAAGCCTTTACACACACACACACGAAGGTGAAGATGAAGGGGGGTGGTGGTGTGTGTGTGTGTTTGTACCCCGACCCCTCCAGGGCCGCAGGACGCCACCCAGCACGCTGCTCGGCCCTGTGCGCAGCGATGACCTCATAAGATGGAAGTAACCGGGACAAAAAACAAAAAAAAAACAGGCGCGAATCAGCAACGGCGATCTGCGGCGTGAAAACGTAGTTGGGCGGCGCTCATCCCCCGCGTCCGGCGTCACAACCGCTGCCGGAGAACGTTTACACAGATGGTGCGGCGTTCTGTGGTATTAGAAAAAGATGAGGAACAGAGGTTGGTGGTGGAGGAGGAGGCGGTGGAGCATCTGCGCCTTTTTCTATCTCCACGGTTCTTTTGCAACATGGACTTACTCAGCACATTTTTACCCATCCCCCTTCTCGCTCGCTGTGGCGCCCAGAGCGCTGCCAAGACCAATAAGAGCACCCCGATGTCTCCGGCCAGATCCCCTGGCCAATCAGGAGCGAGGGGAGGGAGCCACCGCTGCCACCGGTGATCCGGCTAATGTTTTAGCTAAGAGGTCAGAGGGGGCGGATTTGAAAAACTATCAAGCTAACTCCTAGCAAATCCAACTTTCATGTTTGTTGTGAAGACTGGGGGGGCGGGGCTAAAGAGGTGGGGCTTAACCTGTCAATCACAGGGCCTAAACACAAATATTCACCCATAAAATGCAATTTGGAGCTTCCAGTTTAACCTTCTGGGCTGTGGGAGGGACTGGGAGACAACCAGGATGGGAACCCGACTGGAATCGGACCGGGAAGCAGAAGCTTTGATTGCCAATAATAAAAAGGGGGAAATTTTCCTTAGACGTCTAATAATTAGCAAATTTTCGAGGCGACCGCACTGCCATTCCCGGAAAATGACGGTAAAGCGAGAGCCCCCAAAAGACGGGTGAATTACGAGCAGCTATTAGAGCCGGCGGCGTCTCCAGCGTTGGCAGAGCAGCTCTAATATCGGGACTGCGGTAGCGCCAGGAGGGGGTGGCGTTCCGGAGTCTGTACGGTGGCGCTGGGGTTATGCACGCCGCAGCAATTAAATCCAAAACATCCATTCTCCACTTGAGGATCAAACCGTCGGGAATTGGACAGCCATTAGCTGAGCGATTATTTGGGAGCCCGCTGGTTCCTGCTGTTGCCTTTGGCTGGCGGTTTCACAGAACGTTGAGCTTTAATTCGCAGTCTGGAGGAGACGTTTACCCGAGAGGGAGTGGGAGGAAGGAGCGATCTGTGGAAGGGAAGAAGAAGGAGTTGTAGTTGAGGGCAATTGAAGAACGTCAAATGTGATGTGAAGTCCAGCAGATGGCCCGAGTCTCCCTCGGCGTGCTCTGGGCCGACCGCCGGGCCTGCCGCCAGCTGTTTGTTTTAATCGGAGCAAGGCTAGTAATTTTGCCCTGCGGATGCAATTCCAGGCTGAATGAGGTGTTTGTTTC
Organism: Fistularia commersonii; assembly: GCF_037954325.1. Taxonomy (NCBI): domain Eukaryota; kingdom Metazoa; phylum Chordata; class Actinopteri; order Syngnathiformes; family Fistulariidae; genus Fistularia; species Fistularia commersonii. Next base: position 13,059,925 of record NC_141295.1, read on the forward strand.
GGAACTCTGTATCTGCAGAGCTCAGCGGCGCTGCCCTTTGCCCACCACCACCGCAACGACTACAAAAGACGTCTTTACAAGTTTAGTACCGGTGCTTGGGTAATGAGGTTAACTTCACTCCTGTGGCTCGTAATTGCTAATTTAGACGTGTTTGGCAGCTCGTGCTGATTAGTCAGTCAGCCATTTTTGCAGGCCAGGAGGAGGAGGCTAAACAGATAAAGGGTACTGACTCTTTCCTGGAATCTGAGTGAAGGTTGTGTCCTCTTTGGACAATGTGGCCGTGGTCAAATATGAATATAGGATTGCCCGGCTGCTTCCCTGCTAGCGTGCAAACACAGCATGTCTCTAGAATAGAATATTCCTTGAATTGTCCCACTAGGGGAAATTTCAACCACACGCAGCAGAGAGTGGAAAGTGCAAGAGAAGTTATCAAAAATAGAAGAACTAAGAATAAACAATAAATAGAGTTAACAATATGTATAAACAGGTATGCTCTGGAAAGGAGAGGAATGAAGGTTAGTCGCAGGAAGACAGAATATATGTGTGTGAATGAGAGGAACCTGGGTGGAACGGTGAGGCGACAGGGAGTGGAGATCAACACGTCAGATTTCAAGTACTTAGGATCAATAGTCCAGAGCAACGGAGAGTGTGGAAAAGAGGTAAAGAAACGAGTCCAAGCAGTTTGGAATGGGTGGAGAAAAGTGTCAGGGGTTCGATGAGATAGAATACTGAATGACAGAGAGAATTACCACAGTAACCGTTAAAACAAGGTGAGGCTAATTGCTCAACTCTTTAATGAAATAATCAACTTTCATTCATTCATACATTCTCAATAGCTCGAGCCCTGGACTCTGGTGCTTCAGCCAATCACAGCTGGCATTCAGGCAAAGAGGCGGCTCTTAACCCGAAAATGGCCTGTCTATCACAGGTGCAGACACCTAAACAGACAGTTTAAGAGCCTTGGGATAACCAGGGGACGGTTACCGGCCTGGTTACCGGTGTGGAGCCAGGAAACAGGATCGTTTTGTTGCCATGGTAACGCTTCACCGCCGGCCCACCGGCAGTCGTCGACGGCGGCTGAAAGTCATCGCTATAGTAGACTTGGTGTCTGCACTGTTATTAGCATCATGTGACTTCCCTGGAACAGAATACCGCTTTCATACTCAAACTGCTTAAGTAAAGAATTGGTGATCGATCACAACGTTGACGCCGCCTGCCATTGTTCCCCGCCCACTTCTTCCAGAGCCTCGCCGCCTCACGGTAGAAGCTAATATCAGTGAGCTGCAATGTTTTTGCAGTGAGAGGCATGGTGGTGGGGGATGGGGGCACGAAGATTGACGTTCTTGTAAGTGTTTTTCCAAGAAGCAGATCTGCCGCCCTGCCACTCGAGTTTGTTTTCCAAGATAAAAATAGTAGACAGCCAAACATGCCAAGCGGAGATAAGAAAAAAAAAAAGCAAAAAAAAAAAAAAAAAAATTTAAACTTGAAAGACTCAGTGTTCCCATTTCTAAGCCAATTTCCAAAAAAAAAAACCAATCACCCAGGAAATGCTGCAGGGCCGTCTGGAGCCCGTCCAGAGTCCGGCTGACCCGGACGTCTAGCATCACTTCCGCGGTGCTCCAACAGCTAACGTTAGCGTCAGGCGTTAAAGGGCAGACAACCCTGCAATCTTTATCATGTCTGTGGATGCTAAAATCTATGCTAAGTTAACTGGTAATCTTTTTTTTTCAAAGCCCAAGGGTTCCGATTTCCGACAGCATATTCCCGAACGGCCCATGGTACTTCGGCCCGTGGATCAGTGTGTTGAGACTGGCTTTTATTTTTAGAGGGAAATGGCAAAATATGTGTGTGTGTGTGTATGTGTGTTGCAAGTGTGACGCAGATTATAGAGAAGAAAAGTATTTTTCCATTGTGGCATCATGCAGTGGATGAACTGCTGCTGCCAGTATTGATCTTGTGAGTTCCAATGAAGCATGTCAGGAAGAGGAGGAGGACTGGTGAAGATAGGAGAAAGCGATCAGTTTTCATGCATCACATGACTCTCAAGAATCCCCCTCCCCTTAAATCTGCCCGCATACACGCACACACACACACACACCACACACACACACTGACACACACAATGGCAATGGCAGCAAACCTAATAACTAAAAACTCACAATTCACGCATGTCGGGCTTCACAGACCGCCGCCAGGTTGGCGGGGCCTGGATATGGAACAGTCCAATCGGGTTGCGTCGGGTTGGATGTTGCAGTTACCCATCCAGGGAGCGTTTTAGGTGTAGTAGCGTAAAGTCGTGCCTGAATGAGTAGGGAAAAAAATAAGTCAAAATGTCAAAGTTGGCTTTATGTTCAATTTCTCAACTATTACCAGACATAGAGAGGAATGAAGAAGATGCAGCAGTAGTTATTTGTGCAGTTAAGTGCAAAAAAAAAAGTCATTAAGTAAAACCATACAATAGCAGGTGAGAAAATAAAGTGAATAAAAAGTCAGAATATGGTATTTGATATGGTAGCAGCATGATGTATTTTACTGTAACCGTGCAAAATAGCCACAGTGGAATTTATTGTCAAAGTCCAGTGTTTTGGACTGGTGGTCAGGACCCCTGGAGCGTGAGGTTTTTCACGAAAAGGCCCGGCAGCTATCGGGTGAAGGCATCGGAACACACGGGAGCTTCGAACGAATCTTCAACACAGTAGAAGATGGATGTATGTGTGTTTAGCCAGAGGAACCCAGACAATCGTGACCTCTGACCCATCGTGTGTGGGAAGTAGAGGTGGAGGGAAGGGGTTACAGTCCCGCCACAGTAAAGCAACATTCTGTGTTACAGATGAGGCGTGACGACAGCGACCAATAACACGGCACGTTTATTTGTTCAATTCAGTCCCAACAGTTGAAGCGATGAAGACGAGGATGAGGCCGACAGCGAGTCGGGCTGCGGGGGGAAGTGGGTTATGACGGCGTGTAAATCAAACCGGAGTTGATGGAGAAATTTTGACGGCTGCTGGGAGGAGGAGGCTGATGATTAAATGAGGAAGCGTGTTATAATGGAGCCCCGGTCTTAAGATGGTTCCGCGGTTATCTGCCCCCGCGGGGGTTTTTGATAGAAAACATCAAAAAGTGGGAAATTGGATTAAAGTGATCTGCCTCGTGAGGAGGAGGAGGGAGGAAGATCGACTCACAGGATTCGCGCTCTCCTCGCCGCTGCCGAAGAACACCGCTGAGTTTTAGTCGGGGGAAGAGGGAGGAGCCTCACCCCTTTGAAGTGGGTGGCCCAGCGTCGGGGTCCTGTCAGGGGCGTGTGTGTGTGTGTGTGTGTGTGTGTGTGCGCGAGTGTGTGTATCAGTCACTGCCTGCCTGATTCAGTTTGTCAGGGTCATGTGACGCCTTGACCCGCCTGTTTGTCTTCACGGGTTCTGGCTCCGTCTCTCACCCTGGAGACGATCTGCGCCTTGGTAATTGGTTGTAATGACTGGCAGGGAAGCGGTGGACCTCTGGCACCTCACACACACACACACACACACACACACACACATTTGGACCCTTAACACGGACCACAACCGTCGCAGCTAACCCAAACACAACAAACAAAAGCCCTCTGTTTGACAGTCGCTCGCCTCAGTCCTGTCCATGTAGCGAGTAGAGGGCGCACACACAGACACGCACACACATGCGCGCGCGCACACACATAAGTCTAACTTAATGAATAGATATATTTGGTGATAATGTATGCAAGTATTTTAAAGTCTATATAACTATGTGAATCTATGTAGAGTTTTTATATATATATATATATGTGTGTGTGTGTGTGTGTGTGTGCGTGTGTTCCTCTCATCTTATTTCATGTATTTTTGTTAATTTATTTTACTTTATTTCATTTAATTTATTCATTTATTTATTTGTTTATTTATGGTGCATCTGTGATTTACTCTGCGGATCAATAAAGTCTTATTTATGATTCTTATATATAAATATATATACATATACAATGTAAGTCATATATGTATATATTAAATGTTTATGTATTTATAATTAGTCTCCCCTGTGCAGACATGTTGGCTCACAGTTAGCAATTAGCAAATTAGTAGGACACTGGCACCAAAATGGCGGCCAAGCAAGCGGCGCTAACAATGATGGCTGTTGAACTACAAATATGGCGCCAATGCCTGCTTCCTCCTAACCCCCCATCGAAGGCCTCCTCTTCATCATCGGTCATGTCACCTGGTAACTCCATTTGAGCGGTGTCAAAAAATACTTCCGCAGGAAATGATAAAAATAATCATGACAATCCAGGGCGAATCACATTTTCCTCCTCCGCCTCGTTGTTTTAATCACAGACAGATGCTATCTCTTTTCCGCCGGCGAGCGGAGGGCAGCGGAAAGTGTCCATCTCTCCCCGACTCGTCCGAAGCTGTGGACTCGAAAAAAAAAAAAAAAAAAACACGGGCGTGCACGAAGCAATGCGGGAACCCGAGATCCCGTAAAAAATTCATCAGTGAAATCCAGATGTTGGGGTTTTAATGAGTCCAAGAGAGGAACACTAAGGGGAAACAAAGTGTGACTTGTGTGTTTGGGACGAGAGGCGCCCTGTCACATAGAGAGGGTCACTTTCAGGGGTGGAGCAGATCGGAGGCCATCGGGTTTTGAACCAACAACCCCCCCAGGATGATGTCATCATTTCTGACCAATCACTGCTCTTCTCTTCCACCACCACCACTACCTGGAGAGCTGCGCTGATCCGAAGAGCTCAAAGGAAACGCAAAAAGGGGGGGGGGGGGGGGGCAAGGGGGAAAGATTGGCGTGTATTCATGTGTGTGCGCGCATGCGTGTGCACGTGCGTGATGCAATTTTCAAAAGGGGAGTTTGATTTCATCCTGCAGGTATTTGGAAAACAGCGGGGAAACGGCAGGCTCCGGGGATAAGGCTCTCCTTTGTGTAACTTTCCAGTACGAGGAGGAGGGTTGGGTGGGTTGGGGGGGTGGGAAGGGTGAGTTGCTTTAATTTCTGTGCGGGAGAACGCTGCCAGACCTGCGGTGTAGGAAAGTCGGGGGCAAGTACCGGCCACGGTTTTGATTAAATATGATGAGGTGCAGCGAGGAGCGTCGCCTCGCTTCCAGACGTCAGTCAGCGCTAGGCGGTGGAAGGGGGGGGTGGGAGGGGAAGGGGTCTGAGAGGTGGGTTGGGGGGCGATGAGAAAACCAGACCGGCCCCGGGAGAGTTCATCTCGTCCGTGCACGTGTGGCCCGCTGAAGTGCCGAGCAGCTCCACACCGGGAGCCTGGAAGGATGACAGTGATGATGATGATGATGATGATGATGATGATGATGAAGTCTATTTTTCCACTGACTGATTTTGGACTGAACCCTCATCTCCTCCGGACACACACACACTAACACACACGCACAGACTCCCCATTAATGTGTATCTCCATTCAAATCTGATGGCAGAATCAGTGTTGCTAACTGTAAGCAGCGGTTAACGGGTGTAACGGTGCGTTATCCGCTAATTAAATGACCGTTAAGTATTGTATAAACAGGCAGAATCATTTCTGGGATTGATGGGTGAACCCGCGGAGTTCGTCCGTCCCCGTAAACGCCCGTTAGACACTGTTGACCAAGGGAAGGGGGCTATTTGTTCATCCCGCACTAATGTTGTTATTACACTTGCGGGTGTTATTACAAGTGTATAAGCAGCAATTTTGTCCACTTCGCAAAGAATCCTTGACATCAAGCTGGGCCGCCATATTTTGATGAAGTGCAAGACTGATCTGATCCTTTTTTGTCAGCAGAGGAGGAGATTCAATAAAACGCTGCTGTTGTGGTTTTACTCCTGACAACCTAATTACACTCTAAGTTTTTTTTTTTTTCCAGTGTTGGAAAAAAAAAAGGGGAAGACAAAGAGAGGGTTTATGAACAGAGAGTGCAAATGCTATCTTGAGGAGCCTGAATCCACAGAGACTAATCAAAATGGCATTGAAGCAGAGGAAGAAGAAAGTCCATCTCTTTTAAATGTTTTAAAAAATACTACAACTGCTACAAGTTGTCTGACTGCTGTGAGTCCTTAAGTGCAAGTACTTTCCATTCTGTGTAGTTCTGTGATTCTACTGCAAAACAAATACTGTATTGCTAGTTGCTAATTGCTATCTTTTAATTGTCTCTATATTTATAACCATATTTATTGATATTTTCAGAGTTGGTGTGACAAAATTTCCCCTAAGGGGATCAATAAAGTATGTCTTGGTACTGCTTAGGGAATCCCCAGAGTACTTGCAGAATGCAGTACCGTCGCTGGTATTGGAGTATTTCTCCCAGCGTGGGAACGGGTACTCTTATTGGAGTTAACTGCGTGAAAATCACGACAAATACTGCAGTTTTTTTTCTTTCCTTTTTTTTTCTTTTAATAAAACTTGAGTGGCAGCAACTTTTCAGAACAAATAGTGGATCAGACTGAAAGAACGTGTGTGTGTGTGTGCGCGTGTGTGCGTGCGCTCATGCTCTCAGCCTGCACTTGGAGTGTGTTTTCCCAGAACACTGGCAGCATAGCTGACCTCGTCCGTCTGGTCTCCGAGGTGAAGTAGCCCCGCCCCCTCCCGCCGGCCTGCACCTGCTCCGCCGCCGTTTGCGCAAGATGGCGTCGGGCGCCCTCGCCGGCCTCCCCTCCGACTGTTTGCCAAGGAACAAACTCATAACCGCCAGTTTGTCTAGCGGCTCCCGGGAGCCGGGGGTGGTGGCCGTTACCCAGGAAGCGGAGCCCGTATTGTGCTTCATCGCCACCGCCATCATCATCATCATCCTCCTCCTCCTCAGCCTCAGGGATCAGGAGTGATCCTGACTTTTCTTCTGAGCAGAGGAATAAGAATAAGTGTGTTTCCAGATGTAATGAGCAAGCGGGGGCAAAGTATTAGAGACGGGCTCGGCCCGCCGTGAACCCCCGCTGCTCGGCACGCCGGCCTTTGAAGATAATGATTCATAAACTAATTTCGCACTAGATCTAAAGAAATGTCCCTCACGCAGTTTCCGTTTCCCTCCCAGTCGATGCTTGGAGGAAAAAAGCAAAATAAAACGGGCCTGTTCTTTGTTACCATGACAACATAACTAACTGCTCCAGCTGACAGGAGGGTCCTCTTTAATAAATGGGCTGAATACCGAGCCGGGAGTGCGTGTGTGTGTGTGCATGTCTGTGTGTGTGTTTGTTTGTGTGTGATAACTTCTCACCCCAAAGTTCAATTCCCCTTAATTGACGATCAGTTGATTGATTAAATACATTCATTTTCCAGCTGTGACTTCAGCATTTGTGCAGAAAACTCTAATTTTATCATTGCAAAAAAAGGGGGTGGAGCGTGGAGTAAAAATGGACGCGATGCACGGCAATCAGCGACCACGTGCACAGACATTTGCCTGCGCTCAACTATCACAGGAAATACTACCTTGACCCTTGTTGTTGTTGCTCCTCTTTTTCTTATAGTATCATATTATTACCATTTTATCATTATAATCTTCATATCATTAATTATACTACATTATTATCACATTATCATTATTATTATTTTGTTATTATCATCATCGTAAAGCATTTTTATTTGAAGCCGTTTTTCTTGACAAGACTATTACTATTTTTAGCATTATTATTATGATTATACGTTATTATTCTCATTATTATCTCATATACTCATTATCATTATCAACAGATGAAACGAAGAAGCAGTTCGCTTATTTTATTCAGCATTCTGGGGCGTCTCGAGCTCCAGAGGCAGGTGGTGATGATACGAGGAAAGGAGGAGCCAAGGACACAGCACAGCACAAGGGAAGGAGGGAAGGGAGGGTTGTCAAATAAAGGACACAACATTTTCCAAATATCCTCCTCCTCCATGCAAAACTTTGCCTGCCAGGTCGCATCCAAAGCCTGCTTCACATCTAGCCTGACACAAGCACACACACACACACACACACACTAAAGGGGGTGGGGTCTGCTGCTGGGCAATCCAATAACTCAATTGGTATCAGTTTGACGACGGGTGGGCGGAGAACACACACACTTTCTGTGAAAAGGCAGGTGAATATGCACACACACACACACACACACACACACACACACCATGCAGCAGTCTCACCACCCAAGCTTTCAAGATAAAGTCTGACTTATTAAATTCGCTGGTTATTTAATTGATGTGATTTTTATTGTTATATAACCTACATGATTTCTACGGCTATGAAATGTAAATGATTGATATAAAAATAAGCCATGAAATTTTTGTTGTGCATTTTTCTGGCTGATTTAACCCTTTTTACCGTTTTTGAAATGAAAACTACTTTGAATACCCCTTATTTATATCCATTAAAAAAATATGTATATCAGTGTTATTGATGTGGTTTAGCAGAAGTTTTCTGAGGACATGGCGTGTCAACGTGCATGACTGCGCCATCTCATATGTGCTCATATTGTAGGAACACACTCGTCTGTCGTGGGTCAACCCGCCCAGAAAAATAAAGGGGGGGGGGGGGTCTAAAAAAAGGTGCCAGTAATCCCGGTTCTGTGCAGCTGCGCTGTCACTTATCACAACACGGCGCTGCCTGGCCCGAGGGCACGAGGCCCTGTTCGGAATTCCGGGGCAGGAGCTGCGCAATCCTGCAGCGGCAGGGGTCCGACGGGAAAGCGGTTTGGTCAGGGAGCGACGGTTTCATCTCCGTGTGTTCTCCTGATCTGGAGATAAAGTGGCAGGGGGGGCGAAAAAGGCGCCGTTTGATTGAGAATCTGCCCAAATAGAAGATGGAGGCCATTAAGGGTAAGAGGAGAGCCGAGCCAATGGAGGGCGATTAAAGATAATTCAATTTAAACTAGGTTTTAAATGGCCTGTGTTTGAGTGTGTGTTCTCTCTCCGAGTGCCTGCGAGGCCCTCCAAGTGATTAATGTCGTCTGAAAACGGCAATGTAAACACACATGTCGCCATCTTTTTTTTTTTTTTTTTAACCCCCCCCCCCCCACCAAACACACACACACTTTAATTTCCAGCGCGGGTTCATGGCGCCTTGAACGAGGACCGCAGCGGGTTATTTGTTTCCTGCCAGGGCCGTTCTCATATGCGGATGCTCTAATTTAGCATCCTGAGCGCTCGGAGAGTGGAGAGCCGCGCTCCGCCGGGCAAATTGCTAGTTAGCGCTCTGGACAGCGACCATAGAAGAAAATAAATAAAAACACAGAATGCTAACATTGTAGCTTGTTTTGTCGTCTGTAAAACATTCCAGTCCGATTCCGGAGAGACTTCTGGAAAGTCAATCCTATTTTGAACCCTGTTGACGTCGAAGGGAGGGGTCAAAGCTGGGCCAGCGTGCATCGACGTTCGGCCGCCGTTCACACCTACGGGCATTTACGGCTGCAAATTAGCATACTTGCATCTTTGAAGGTACCGTGGGAGGAAGTTTAAGCCACCCCAAATCTGGCTTTGAATAAAGAATTGGATTTTAATCCCGCCGCGCAGCTTGCAGATTTGAACCAGGCTTACTTGGTTGTTTCAAAGGCTTGATATCATCAGTCGGGGACTGACTACTCCTCTGGTTGTAGAGATGCTCGGAAAGTAGCCGGGCTTTCATGCGCTAGCTGCTAGCCAACTAACAATAGCCGGCATTTATTTGCAGAAAGAAAGCAACTTCTGTTTCTGTCTGCTTGGCCCCACGAGCTCCCGTGGGATTGCACACACACAAACACACACACACGTGCGCTAATGATACCCTGTCGTGTCGGATGCCGTTTTTTTTCCCAGCGTCTGGTCTCTGACTGACGGGAAGTGACAGGAGTTCGACAGAGGTTCGAGGAATGGCCACCATCCCAAACAAAACATCGCAATGTAGTGACTTCTTTGAAACTGCTCAACCCGAGCTCAAACGCACACACACACACACACACACACACACACACACACATACCCCCAGCAAGTTCTAAATATCACATAGGAACCCCAGAACGGATAGGAATCCGATATTGCAGCAGCAACAAGGCTCAGCAGGGGGATGCCTGTGGTAAATTTGCATATGTGTGCGTGTGTGTGTGTGTGTGTGTGTGTGTGTGTGTGTGTGTGTGTGTGTGTGCGTGTGTGTGTGTGTATATGGGGTTGCAAGGTCCGTTTAAGCTATTATCAAGTCCAGCAATCTGTCTGCAGTTGGACTTCGCCCGAATCTGTTCTTTCCTCTGCTTGCTCGCTCCATCCGCCCATCCTTCCATCCACCCCCAGCAACTCCTGCCTTCCTTCATTACAACCAGATTTTTCAAATAAATCACCCCCCCCCCCCCCTTGTGCTCCCCCCGTTTCCTCCCCCCGCGTCTGGCAGCACCCCTCCAGTAGATGAGAACCAGATTGCGTGGCTGAGGAGGCCGACAGGCTCCTTGTTGTTGTTGTTGTTTTTCATCATTGCGCTATCGTTTTTTGACAACTGTCATTCAGCTTCGGTGACATGTTGTTGTTTTTATTTTCCTTTGACGATTGTGAAAAGGCGTTTTCCAAGAAGCGGGTGGAGCTGCCCTGTCCGACGCCGCAGGGAACCTTAAATCACGGCTGGGCGAGAGCCAGACAGAAGAAAAAACCGCAATCCCCCCATTTACCTCTCCCCCGAGCTAAAGCGATGCTTACTGGCCTCTGCGACCATGCAAATAAGCTAACTTAGCTTGATAAGATAAACAAATCGAATTACCTTGAAGGGGGGGGGCACAGATTAGCACTCCTTTCTACTCCTTCCTGTCCTTCTTGAGGTAAATGACTTGTGTAGAACATTCCAGGAACTAGCATACTAACCTAACCAGCATGCTAAGCTAAGTAGCAGGCGAAGGAGTGATCAGAGTTGCTTCTTTTTGCTCACAACCAATCAGGCTGTTTGGTTGGCAATATTGGGCTACACCTGCAACCAGGTGTGTGAGTGATTTTGTCCAATCAGCATTTGCAGGAAGCACAGATGAAGTGGGCGGAAGGACAACAAAGTAGTTTCTAGATGAGAAAGTAGTCCTGGGGACATTTGTGACATTAAAACCGATCATAGGATGGTACAAATATCGCGGCTAGTATGATCTACATTACGGTGAGTATTTTAAAATGTTTTTTCATCACCACGGCAACACTAGAAGTTGCCAATAGCAACAGAGTTGCTCATACAGCAGCTACATATCTTCGTCTTCTGGTTTTAGTCTGACTCTTGATTCACGCATCTTTACACTTATTATGGGATGTCACACCACACCACCACGGCAACCCTAGTCTGACTCTTGATTCATACATCTATCATCCAGCCTTCGCTCAAACCATCCGTGCCTTCGCTAACATACTCAGCCCCCAGGATGATTGACAGGATGATGGTTCAATTGCTGATTGGTTGTCGATGTCGAATTGAACTGATCTTGAAAGTAATAAACTGCGTGTGCCAGCCAAGCGGGAGGGAGGATGCTAGCGGTTCCCACTGAGGTTGATCAGCGCACAAAGCTTCGCTTTCCTTTTTTGGCAGCAGTTAACCAACATTGGCACGCTACCACAATGATTGACAGGTCATGGGATCCAAACGAGTACATTTAAAGGTTTTTTTCGCCGAAGTGAGTGTTTGAAGCGGAGCTTCCCGGACTGGAGCCAATTGACCCTCCACCCCTAATTCAACTCTTCCTGACCTTTATGGCTAAGATTCTCGGCAGACGTGGCCAATCCAGCCAGCAAGAAGCTAGGAATTTCCTTTTTTTTTTCCATGGTGAGGTCTAAAAGTGCACGGCGAGGCAGACGGCGGCAGTGAGTCACAGATCCGGAATGGCGTGAAAAAGACACACACGGGAGATAAAAAAAAAAAAAGACGACACAGCCGGCCAGCTGAGGTTATTGTTTTATTTCTCTTTTTCTTTAATACTGCTCTCTCCCTCTCTCTCAGCAATGATTTTCTAGCGAACGCATGAAAACGACTTTACAAACAGACAGGACGCTACAGAAAAAAATACACAAAGAAGATGGGTTGGACTATTTCAAAATATCTGGGAAACCTCCAGATCTAGGACCCACCGGTGTCTGTGTTTACACTGGAGCCCCAAGCCTGGGCCCAGGGCGCTACGTTGTTTTTGGACAGTGCTCAGAGTGGGCGGGGCCGGGGGGGGGGCGTAGTGCATGGATTCAATTATAACACACACACACACACACACACATACACACACACACAGATAACACCCTGATAAGCAAGAGTGTTCTATATTTAAACCCCCGTCCAAATTGATTCTGCACTGATGGCTAATTTCATTACAGCTCGCAGAGTTTCACTTTTGTTTCACCAAACATGACGCGGCGCCGACTCTCAGGCGTGCTCGTTCTCGGCGATGAAACGCCATCTGCAGCGGCGCGGCCGAGGCGCATCTCTGCAAGCCTAGCGGACTCAGCCGCTTGAGATTCCCGAGTCGGATATCTGTGAGAGCGTGCGACATTCCGAGGTCAAGACGGGAAGGAGTAGACGTGCGCCATATTTAGCCGCCCTGCTTCACGTTCTGGTTGCGTGTCGGACTCCGGGCTTCAAAATGTGCCCGATGGGTGTCTGGAGCCTCGGGGTCTGGGGGCGCGGTATCTCGGGTGATAGCGGGCCGGCCGGGCAGGAAACAAAGGGCACGGAGATCCGTTCCATTACCAGGCAAGCGTGCCAGCGCCTTATGTTGGCGAAAAAGGGTTTCCGGAAGGCACAGGGGAGTGGGTTAGATGGAGGCGGATGATTAGCTGGGGAGAAAGGGAGCGGTACAAGAAGAGGAAGAAAGAAAAAGGGGAATGGCTTATGGATGGCGCAGAAGATAGGATTAGATGAAAGCAGATGATTGGCTGGGGCGACTCCTGAAGGGAGCAGCCCAAAAGGAAGAAGAAGAAGAAGAAGGAAAGGGGAAATGACGTCTGTAGGGTGCAGCAGATGGGATTAGATGGAGACAGATGACCCCTGGGGCTGGGCCGACCCCTGAAGGTTGTTGTCAAAAGGAAAACAAGAAGGAGAAGAAGAAGAAGGATGGCTTCTGGAGAATGCTGAAGATGGGGTTAGGAGGAGCCGGATGATTGGCTGTAGTGACCCCTGAAGGGAGCAGGCCAAAGTTAAAGAAGAAGAGAAAGGGAAATGACTTCTGGGAGATTAGGGGAGGGGGCTAGATAAAGGCAGATGATTGGCTGTGGCGACCCTGAAAGGTAGCTGCCAAAATGAAAACAAGAAGAAGACAAACAAGGGAAAGGAACTGGCTTCTGGAGGATGCTGAAGATAGAGTTAGAAGGAGGCAGATGATTGGATGTGGGGACCCCTGAAAGGAAAAGCCAAAAAGAAGACAAAGAATGGCTTCTGGAGGATACAGAGGAGAGGGTTAGATGGAGACAGATGATTGGCTGTGGTGGCCCATAGGAGAAGGAAAACTGCTTTGTAGGAGCTTTGTAGTCTTTACCACGTCCTCTGGGCTGCAAATAGAGTGTCTGAAAGCGGGCGGTCCGGCTCTTTTCACAGGTTCCCTCGGTTCTAATTGGGGGAACCATTTCTGTCCCAACGTTTTTAGAAGATATTTCGGTGCGGCCTCGCGTGCACGCCGGCGCTCCACAAACGCAGCTAGTGTTTATCTTAAAGAGACTCCCAGCTGCTTTTCTTCTTTTAGATCAAATGAATGGATCTGTGCGGGGGGCGTGGTCACGCTCCACCGTTCGTAATATTGAGTAGAAAACAGGGAAAAAGGAAACAAAAAGGCACAGCGAAATAAAGACATAGGTGACATAAACGATGACATTAGTCGGACGAAGTGGACTTCCTGTCACACCAGCGCAGGCGGAGCCCGGCCTCGGTGACCCTTCATGCAGCTCGACCGCTTTTCACAGCAAATTCCCCTCCGGCGGCGCCTCTGGAGAGGGTTCTTGTTTCTTCTAAGATCGGCGGGTTGAAATTCCAATTTTTTTTTTCCCGGGCGCACCCTAGCCGAGGCCTGCCGGGGCTTTCAGTTTTGTTCGTACGGCTTTGCATTTGTGCTTTTTCCGCGGTCCAAAGGCGCCGTCCTCTGGATCCAGCAACAGCGACCTAGGGAAACAAGACAAGACGCCGCCCAATCGGCGCCCGACACAAAAACTTCTAATAGCGAGCGATTGTGTACAGTCAACGCAAGGAAAAGGCACTTCTTGTTCGTTTTGTTTTGCTAGTCTGCTACCAGACCACTGCGGTCAATTGCACTTTCGGTTAGCTTTCACCGGTCGGGGCCACTTCCAGTCTGGCGGCGGGTCGGCACGGCGTGTTTCGGCGACACGCCGTTAAACTCCTTCGTTTGGGCATCCCCGCAGAGGCCGTCCAGTAAGAAGCGGAAACGGAGGATGCTAAGTGCCGCTGTGCCGGGGACGCTCCCTATCTCTTCACCTTCTCGTCAAAGTCTCCTGGAGTGTTGGTGTTAGAAGTAAGACGGTTTCAGAGGCGAGAGGTTGTTGTTGGACGGGGAGTTCCCTTGCATCAGCGGCACCTCATAGTCGAAACCTCCGTTTTGCGGTTGAGGCGTGCGCCGACCGTCCGATTCCGGCTGTTTGCCGGGCAGCGCACCGTTCCCTCCATTTTCCAGGCAGGCTTTGACGCCGTCCGGCTCCAGGGATTCGGGGTCGGCGGGGCCCAGCTCCAGCTCCATTCCTGCCTTGCTCCGCCTCCTGCGCCGCAGGCAGATGATCAAAGCTGCCACCATGGCCAAGCCCAGCACCAGCGCCAGAGCGGCCAGGGCGGGTATTAGCGTGTACGTAAGCTGGTTCTGTGTCTCCACCCGGGGTTCCAGGGACGTCAGTGGAACCCCGATGGTCCGGGCCTCCGTACAGGAGCTTTGAGGTTCTGCGGAGCTGTTGGCCCGGACGGGTGTTCTCTCTCCGAGCGGGCTGGCACACACCGAGTAGGTACAGTTGGGCCTCAAACCGCGCAAGGTGTACTCGGGGTAGGAGGCGGGTACGCTCAGGATGATGGGCCGGCGGTCCGGCCCGGAGAGGTTCCGGTAGGTTAGTCTGATGCCGCGGATGTTTGGCCGCATTTGGATGAAGCGGTGCAGGTCCAGGAGGATGGAGGTGGAGGTCACCTGGCGCGAGCTGATGGCGTCCAGCTCGGCGGGCAGCGGAGGAGGCGCCCCGTCGTCCACCTCAGGGGCTTTGGGCGGCTCGGGCACCTCGTCCACGTTCTCGCAGTAGAGGCCCGAGGTCCCAGGAGGGCAGAGGCAGTCCAACTGCCCCAGCGGGTCGAAGTTGCAGACACCGCCGTTCAGGCAGATGTTAGCGGGGCAGATGTGCTGCTCGTACTCCCCGCTGGTGGAGCTCGGAGAGACGGGAGGCTCAGATGGAAGGGGGTAGCTGTCGGTTTCTGAGAAGAGGGCCTCCTCGCTGGGCGGCGGAGGAGGAGGTATGGCATTGGTGTGCGGGGTTTCAGGGGGCGTCGTTAGCATCGGGGGGACGGGGGTGCTGCCGGCGGGGGAGGCGATCAGGACAGTGGTTGTGGGCGGACATCCGAAGTCTTTGTGCTCCAGCGACGAGAGCATCTTCCCGGCGTACACCAGGGGAAAGTGGCACCGTGTCTCCTCGGGCCTCCTGAGGCTCACATTCTTCTCTTTTAGCCACCCGGGGAACCAGGCCAGCGGGCACAGGCAGATGAAGGGATTCTCGGCTGCCGTCAGCTGCGTCAGCTTGGGGAAGGCGTGGAAGAAACCTTGGGGGAACCCCTGCAGGTTGAGTACGCTGAGGTCCAGCTCCAGCAGCCCCGTTAGCTTCTGGAAGTCCTCTATCCGGAGCTCGCCCAGCGGGTTGGCGGCCAAGCTGAGCTTGATCAAGCCCTTGAGAGAGTCCTGCCGCAGAGCTCGGGGAACCTCCACCAGCTGGTTCATGGACACGTCTAGGTCGTGAAGGTTCCCCAGGGACGCGATGAGGTCCTCATCCAAGGAGACGAGCCCCACAGAGGCCAGCTTAAGTGACTCCAAATGGGGCGTCTGAAGGTCCGAGGACCCCAGTGTCGGAATATTATTGTGGCTGAGGTCTAGAAGCAGCAGCCTCGGCAGATGAAGGGGTGGCAGCTCTGTGAGCTGGTTCCCTTGGAGCTTTAGCTCCAGGAGCATCTCTAGACCTTTGAAGGCCTCCAGGTGGATGCTCTGGATGCGATTCCCGTGGAGATACAGCCTCTCCAGCTGGACCAGCCCGGAGAAGCTGGCCTTGGAGATGTGGGTGATATGGTTGGATGACAGGTCCAAGTTCCTCAGCTTGGACAGCATCTCAAACACGCCGTTGGGAACCTCTGTCAGCTCGTTCTGGCTTAGGTCCAGCATCTCCAACTCCGTCAAGCCCCTGAAGTCATCCTGGGCCAGACTCTGGATCCCGTTCTGGAAGACGTACAGTTGCCGGGTGCCGGCGGGGACCCGTGGCACCGCACCGGCATCTCGGTGGATGCAGAAGATGGAGTCCTCGGCCGTGCAGGAACACTGCGATGGGCACTCGGAGCAGGAGACCAGACCCGAGGAGAAGATGAAGAGCAGGAGGAAGAGGAGCAGGAGATGAGGAGGCATGGTGACGTCAGGCCCGGAGCCCTGAGGGAAAGGAGCAGAGGGAAATAAACAAGCTATAAATAATTGGAATTTATATGTCCTCCACGCTAACACACACACACACACACACACACACACACACGCACAGAAACAAACTCTTGAAGACCCTGATGAAACCAGGGGGCGACTTGGGACACTTGCAGCGTCACAGTAAACGCGCGTGTGTGTGTGTGTGTGTGTGTGTGTGTGTGTGTGTGTGTGTGTGCTATTTTGTGGTCAAGTAAGAGAGCATGTGACTTTCCCATTCTTCTGAAGCTCCGGGGGCAGCCGAGCTTTTGGCTGCGGTCGGAAACGATAAAGCGGCGCATCCACAAGTCACACCATTTGGGGACATTTGTTGCGGACTGATTTGTAAACCACACACACACACACACACACACATACGCGCACGGGCATGCGGGCAGTTGGAGATGCGCGGTGTACTAACACGTTGAAATCCAGCACCGTGATTGAGTGTGACAGGATCAAACGCATGACCGCAGACCGGCTGGAGCCCCTCGCACACGCGCACACACACACACACACACACACACACACAAACACACACAGTGCATGGACACACGCCATAAGGACGGAGTGAGTGTCATTCTGAAGGTCACAGATGTGACGCTGCCAAAACAAAATAGTTTCACAATTCTAAAATTTTTAGGGTTAAAGCTATTTTTTTCTTTTTAATTTGAAATCATGTCCAGGAGCTGGGGGGGGGGACTGAAAAATGGCCCCCTGCAAATTGATTAAGGCCGGAGCTGTTCAGTGACCTCGACTGACACCAGACAGTTGTACACAACAAATTAGTGCATGGTTTTGCACGTCACTTCCTGTTTACACCCAAAAGTTGTCCTCCCTCTTCACTTGCAACGATGGAACTCGAGCGAAAGGAAACGTTTCAGTGACCTCGGTTTCTTTTCCACTCGAGCTCCGTCAACAAGGCGTCTACGTTTGATTGACAGCTCGGTGTCAATGCGCGATGCTAGCTGCTAGGACGCTGTTGTTGGTAGCATTGCATGCTAAGCTAAGGGGTGAAAGGATCTGTTTACTGAAGGGCTCACGCAAACATGGGTGGGCTTGTCCTTAAGTGAAAATTTGGACCGGCCATGATTGACACCTGTCATCTAACATGATTGACACCTGTCATTCGATGCTTCACACTATGGCATTTCCCTGCTACCGAAAGGCGTTTGTCTAGTTGCGTGTTGATGGTCGATGGTCTGCTCACACATGCACACACACACACACACACACACACACACACACACACACACACACACACACACAAACACGCACTCACACATACACACACACACACACACACACACACACATAGACACCAGGTTTATGTGTTCCCTGTAAATTACGCAGCTTGTAATGCAGTGAAGTTTTACCAGATGAAAACCAGGATTTAAAAGTACTGGTCTGTATGTGTGTGTGTGTGTGTGTGTGTGTGGGTGTGTCTGTGTGTCTGTGTGTCTGTGTGTGTGAGACCGGGTCACCCCATCACAAAGCCAGCACGCTGCTATCGACCATATTTAATACGGCAGGCAAAACACAATCACAATGAAGCATCTCCGAAACCCGCCTGTCTCACAAAGTCCTCGTCAAAACAGAAACACACCCGTCGGAGCCACATGAGGCGAGTCACACACACACACACACACACATATACACAGTGAACATGCTCAGTCCGAACACAGCTGGATCCCGTTACCCACAATGCACTGCCGCCATCCCTCACTGTGAGGCAGAAAGAAAGACCGAATAAATCTCTGTCCCCCCGCCGGCAAGAGAGAGGTGAGGGAGGAGGACGGAGGGAGAGAGAGAGATAGAGAGAGAGAGAGAGAGAGAGAGAGAGAGAGAGAGGGGACACCGGAGAAGAAGAGAAGTGTGGAGCACTAAGAGGAAGGAGAGACCAACATCTGGAGCCTCACCCTGTAGCCCGTCTGCAGGACACACACACTGTGTGCATGTCTGCGAGTGTGTGTGTGTGTGAGAGTACTTTACATGAATGCTATAAAAGTAAAAAGCACAAATATGAAGCAGTACTTGATCCAAAGGGAGTCTCAGCACTGGAGCCTGCAACTGTACGTTTGGACATATTCTGCAGTAAATCAAGCTTTAGCACAAGATTATTGCTTTTTTTAACATTACATGTATTAATTTATTTATTTATGCTCAAGTCAGACTGCATAGAACACACCAAATACCCCTGTGAAGGACAAATTAAAAAATTGGGTCATAAGTCACGTATAAATAAATATGAGATAATTTGCCAGTAGAAGAAATAAATGAGATTTCCTGGATTTCCACTTGAAGGAAGTGGGCGTTAGGAATGTTCCAATGCTTCCAATGTTGGGGGGAGGTGGGGGGGGGGCAAGGAGGAAGCTCGAAAGAAGTCAATTGGGGGGTGGGAGGGGGGGTCTCATAAAATGTCCACGGGGAGATGACTTCATGTCCAATGAGGGTAAATAAAAGAGGAGTTAGTAGTACAAGCCGAACTTTTAGACCCCCCTGCCCCTCCTCCCCCCTGCAATGGAATCTCCCGTCACCTCCTGCCTGCAGAGCTCCAGGCATAAGAACCCCTGGACTCCCCGGAACTGAGAGCGTGCACACATATCTTCATGGGGATGTGGAGGCACATGCATCACACACATACAAACGCACACACACATTGCCTGGAGAGACCCCTCTAAGAGGGCGGAGACTCATTTTGAAGGAAAAACCTAAAGAAGTAAAACTCTAATGGCTGTTTTACAGCTCTGGGGATCCGACGTGATACTCCCAGATGTTCTTCTACAGTTCTGTGTGTGTGTGTGTGTGTGTGTGTGTGTGTGCGCGCGCGCGCATGCGATGCACAGATTGTATAATCATGTACTTGGTTTGTTTTATGGTTAAAATCAACCAAAAAGGCCTCGGACTTTTACATCGGTCTTTTTCTGCATCTGCTTGTAATTATTTATTTACCAATGCGCTCCACAGTGGTTCATTCATCTCTACATGTGTGTGTTTGTGTGCGTTTGTGTGTGTATGTTTGCGAGCTGCTAACTGTTTTGCAACGTCAAGCTTTTCCAAAGTAAAAACAAAGTGGCAAAAACAAGAACGGATGAAGCCAAAATTTGCATTTGCAAGTTTGTGTGTCTTTGTGTGTGTATGTGTGTGTGGGTGTGTGGGCATGTGTGGATGTGTGTGTGGTTGTTTCCACTGCATTGAGACCGGACAGCCGTTCCTGGAGGCCGTGACTACTAATCTCTGCTTCCAATTCATCCATAAATACTAATGAAATGAATTAGAAACAAAAGTAAAACAGCTTTTGGGCGTTCAATGTTTTGTGGTCAACTCGGCGCCATGGCAACCGTTGTTCGCTCTCTATCGGGATCGTCATCTGTTCGGGTTTAACTCGACACCCGTCTTCAGTTTGATTCATTCTGGAAAACACACACAAACACACACACACACAAGTGTGATAATACTTACTCTCAATCCGGTTTTATGAATTTTTCTGCTAAAAATTCTTGCTTGAAATTAAAACGTTTTTAATTTTTACCTTTAAAATAATAATATAATAGAAATCTTTAATACAATTGTATGGATGAGTAAATCAAATTCATTATACCGTATTTTCCGCACTATAAGGCGTGTCGTAAGCGTGTCTCTTGAAAGGTGCCATTTTGGGGTCTTTATACACACACAAGTGGTGCGGGACTGGAATTGCCCTTTACCGTTTTTGCCGCTGCTACTTCAGCAACGCCCCCTGACTACAATAGCCATAATTAACCAATATTGACCCATATATAAGGCGCATCGGATTATAAGATGTACTGTCGGTTTCTGAGAAAATCAAAGGCTTTTAGTTGTGCCTTGTAGTGCGGAACATATGGTAAGCTTTTCCTTTGTTTTCTTCTTCATTCTTGGTTGTTTCCAGTTGACTGTTCCACTTTTGCCTCCATGAATGAATGAATGAATCTTGTTCACCACATCAGGTCATATTACGTTTGATGTCCTGAGAACATAGAAACAACCAGCTGGAAGGAGCGCGAGCCCTGCGGCTATACGGCCCCAGCAAGTATTTTTAGCTGTCGTGCGGAGGTCGGAGGTCAGAGTTGAGAGGACAGAGGTCAAAGGACAAAGGAAATACTGTAAACTCAAAACCTTTGACCAAGTGTCACAGAACAACAGTTCTGCAGGATTGAGGCCAGTACTCACCAGCACTGTGGAGGAGTATCATGAATGAATACTATAGATGAATACTAATGACCAGTACTGACAATTAGTATTGTGAATCAGTACTATGGGTCAGTAATGTGGACCAGTACTGTGTACTACCACTGTTTCTCTGTACTGTGCACCAGTATTGTAGAGTTGTACTATGGTTCGGTAAAATGGACTAGTACTGTTGCCCAGTGTTGTGACTTAGTATTATGGACGAGTTCTCAGTCTGGCCTTGGCGGTTGGATTTCGAATAAACGGCATTAGAGCAGGATTTGGGCGTATTGACAATCACTCATCACCCGACAGCGTCCTTGTCGGGGCGACGCCAGGGTGTGTCGTGGCGTCTCTAAGGAATGGCAGCGATGACGAACATGTGGCGCAGCGTCCAGGTGCGCCGCCGCTGCTCGTCTCACCTCGCACCAGCTCCGTCGGTGGGGGGTGGGAGACACTGGGGGGATGAGGAAGACATCCTTGACTTCTTACCTCTGTCTTTACTGGGATTTATTACAGTGAAAACTCAGCCAGAAGTAATTAGGGTTGTTAAGGCGCTTGTGCATGTGTTTTACATGTGTGTGTGTGCTGTTCTTGAGAAAGAATGACAAAAACCTAGAGAAATGTCGGGGGGACACAAATGATTTTTTACATCTTTTTTAAATGCAGATAAAGTGGATTCATTTCTGAAATTTTTGTCTGGAATATTTTCCAGAATTCTGTTCTGGGATTATTTCTTGGAATAGTTGTCAGGGATTATTTTCTGAAATTCTGTTCTGGGATCATCATCTGGATTTGTTGTTAGGCATTATATTCAGGGATTATTTACTCATTTCTAATATTTCCTTGCTTTTCTGGCCAGCTCTTAATTGAATTTTAGTTTCTGGCTGATCTTTTTACATCTTCATCCAACCCTTTGCTGACGGTTAAAGGTCCTGTTTATCCCCAGAATATCAATAGTCAATCTTCATCTGGGATTAAGAGGGGGGTCTTAAAGACACGTCTGTTTTTATATCCCCCTTTATTTTAATACTTTCTTTCCAAATATTAAACTGTGACTTTGTTAACATTGGATCCACGTGAGCATGCCGTCTGAAATCGACAAAACAAGCAAAAAAACTCAGATGATTGAATCTTTTATAAAATTACAAAGATGGCAGTTAGTTTTCAAAAACAAGGTTCCTGGTTGAGGAGGAAGCCAAAAGAAGAGGATAAAGGTGTTTTAGATTTTTTTTTAAAATGTTTCCAAATGCCCCTTTCAATCGTCTCAGTGTTCAATATGTCCAAATTACAAATTGTCCAAATTGTTCCAGATTAACTATTAAGCACTTTGTATGTCAGATATTTTCCCTAGTCCACCTGTCAATCCGCCACATGCGGAATTGCGGCTACCAAACCTAGCCGCGCAAACTGGTTAGCATCCCCCCCCCGGGGGGGGGATTTGGCGAGCCAAGAACAGCACACTTACAAACACACACACACACACACAACCTGAAGCACGCTGAAAATCCTCTGCTAACTGTCCCCCTGCTGCTGGATCACCTCATTAACCCAGCGCTAGGTCAGGAAGTGTGGACAGATTTACCGCTGAGAGAAACTGCCAGTGAGGACGTGAATGCGCGCGCACACACACACACACACACACACACACACACACACACACACACACACACACACACACATATTTGGCAAATGAGTTCAGAAAACTATGAAGGCAGGAGGAATGGGAGATGCTGGGAAGAATTAGCAAGAGTGGCGAGTGTGTGTGTTTGTGTGTGTGTGTTTTGTTCTGCGTCGGTAGTTTACTTTGTCACTTATCTGTTTACTTAAACTCCTCACAGATCCTTTAAAGTAAACACACACACTCTGTTTGTCGCACACACACACTGGCAGTCATTCCTGTGTCTGCTGGACAAGGGAATCAATTAGTGCGTACTGAGCTGTGTGTGTGTATGTGTGCATGTGCGTGCGTGTGTCTGTGTGTGTGCATGTGTGTGTGTGTGTGGTGACCTTGGCTGGTTCACGGAGAAAACAAAGGCTGTGTTTTTTTTACAGCAGAACACACACTAACACACACTAACACACCAAAAGCCTTTTCCCTCCTCGCCTTATGTGCGCGGGCGCCTTTATTTCCGCAGCTTCCGTGTCCCGCTGGTAATCGGAAAAATCCGAAGATGCAGAACTGATTTCCGATTTGGATCAAGTAGATGGTTGTCTAAAAATAGCCCTGCGGGTGGATTGGGAAAACGCCAGGACTCTGCATGGAAATCATCCGATACTCAGTCAATACTGTCTTATTGGCTGTAAACTGTTACGATAGCTTTAGCATTAGCGTTCACCCGTTTTCTGGTGATGTTATGGCGTTGGGGATTCGTCTCTCCACCTTGCCGACTCTCTTCCAGTTGTTTCTTCCACACCATGATTTACGGCTACGAATCGCTGCCACGTCCCGTGGTAATAATTAAAAGCATGAGGGGATTAAGAATCAAAAAGCGTAAACAGATTTGTTAATGTGCAGACAATGTTTTTTAATATGTTAAAATCATAGAATTAGCCAGTATTAGCTTGAGCAGCCATCGAAAATTTGTCACGACCGCAATCCCTAGCCGGCAATCACTCCGAGCTCCATCCCGGGGCCTCCGCCACGTGGAAACCCCGAAGCCCACTATGCTGCAGGACTGAATTAGCTCGACCGGCGAGGTGGCCTGGGCCTGAAACCCGTAACGCACACTCCCTGTCGTTAGACACGGATAACACGCTTACCGAGATTCGCCACAAAGCAAAGGGGAGTTGTCTTCCGCCCACGAGTGATGGCAGCGCTGATACAAATACAGTACAAGTACTGACTGGGGGTGCGAGGGGTCAGAGGTCACGCCGGCACACCGCCTCAGCTTGCGTGCCGAAGAAGGAAACGGCCACGACCTGCTCCCCTCACACGCCAGGTGCCAAAAAGCGGCGTGGAAAATTAGTTTGTAGGGATGCTTGGAATGAGGGGGGAGGACTGCGCTGTTTTAACACACACGCACACACACGCACACACTCCCACAAGAACCACAAGTGACCCACTTTTGATTTTTGACGCTGATAGCGTGAATTCCACCGGCCTTTGGCAACAAGAAAAGCGATAACAAAGAAGAAGAATGTCTCTCCTTATTAGGTTCAGAAATGGTATGGTCCTTCAGTGGGTAAAGGAAGTCATCTGTCTTTAACAGCGTCGAGTGTCTGTACGACATTCATTTTTTAAAGCAGGAATGGCACTGCATCAATTTCCAAAAGGGCAGTTGACAAAATCAGGAATTGCTAAATAGCTACGGTGTGGCTAAGTAGCATAGCTTATATAAAGGAGTAAACAGCGCAAATAAACACAAAGTAAACACAAAAAAATGTGCAAAGTAGGGCTGCATCATTGAGTTGGCATGCAGTCGCCGGCTAATGTAGTAGCGAACAGGCTGGCAACAGGTTGACTCTTTCCATTGGCTGTAGCCAATGAAAAGAGTCAGTGTGATACATCTCATTTTTCCCAAATCTTGAATGTGCTGACAGCAGTGGTGGCGTGGAGGTGGACGGAGCCCAGCTAATGTTGCCCAGCTAACAACCCTCAGGAAGGTTTCTGAGTTTGGCAAGGTTTTTGTACGTGATACAGCTGAAATATACTTATTTTATTGCTGATTTGAACTCGCTCAGTAGGTGTCATGCACAAAGTGCTCTTTTATTTAAGGGGAAGAAAAGCATTTTAATGCCACTTGCACAATTTGTTTAACAAACTTTGTTATGAAAATGTATCATGTTTTTTTTATTGTTCGGGTTAAAATACTACATGCACACCTTCATTGTCCTCCTCAATACTGCAATACTTCAAGTACAGGAAGTGTAAGGAACACCTCAACGTCAGGGGAAATGGGCAGGAAATCAATTTCTCCTTTTCTTTCTTTCTTCCATCGCTGCCCCTGCCAGAGATTAAATCAGTTTCAGCCGCTCCCCCGCCAGAGGCAGCACCGATCGTGAGGGTGAACCTGGCCGAAGGTCGAGCCGCGAGGTCGGAACGGATTTGCGCGTGTTAGCGTGGACCGCGGCTAAAGGGGAGCTAACACATAGGTATGCATATACGAGGGGGGGGGGGGCTTCTCGCTGCAGATACCTCGCCATGTTTCTCCGCGTGCAGGACATGAGTTGGGGCTTACGTCGGATTATACCAAATCTTATAAAAAGGGGGTGGGTATCTTTGCAGGTCACGTGATGCAGATCCATAGGAACTTTTGGCCAATATAAATAAAGACTAGGAAAAACAATGCTGCCCTCCCCGGCTTGGGGACAAAATTATGGGGTGGAAAAAAGGCAAAAAAAAAGAAACAGAAAACAAACAAACCAGCTGACGCTAATAAGAAGTCAGTTGTTGTTTTCTTGGCCCGAGCAAATTACACTAATCGCCGCTGACCGGCATCTCGCTCCCGCACAGCTGCTTCCCCTTTGAGTAATTGCCGCCGTCAAAGTTAAACGCCGGGGGGAAGCGGGCTAGAGGGGGTGCCGGCCGGTGAGTTCGGACGGCGATCCGCGAAGTTTCCCGTGAAATCGCTCTCGTAAATCCTCAAAGATTGCCAGAGGCGTAGCAGCCGTTGGCATGGCGACGCCTCCCTTACCTTGATGTTTCGTTGATACCCAATACATTTATTGGTAGGTTTCTGAATCTTGAGTGTGATGCAGCTGCAGTTTGCTTTCAGGTGCATGATATTTGGTCCACACACACACACACACACACACACACACACACATCTTTGCATTCTTCAAGCTGTCATCAAGTCATGACTGGATTACAGCTAATTGGTCTGTTGGACGTCAGGCGGTGTTTATCAGTGTTTCCCCCCAAAAATTAGGTTGGCCGCCTTTATGATTAATTAACTATTAGTCATCATTCTCATCTTCCTGAGTTCAGGCCCGGGGAAGCAAAAGCCGATCCCAGGGATCCATATCAGGGTTTCTTGATTCGAAGAGGGATAATCTGGATTATGAATTCAAATCTCCTTTTTTTTCCTGCTCGGTCAGTTTCTGGAGGCAGCCGTTGGGTTGACTGGCGTCCCCTCTGGCTCCTGACCCATTAATCCCCCGTCAGCCGCAGGACTGGACGTGCCCTTTGATCAGTGCCATTCTTCCGTGTTCCTTCAGCAATCGGGATTAGGGCTGCGTTTGTGGCAAATACGCCTCCAGACTCGGGCTGTCAAAGAGGCCGCTGCTCTTTAGATTGACTTTTCCTGGATTACTGGCGGCTGTAATCTCGTCCAATAGCCGAATCATAGATTAACTGTTAATCCCCTCTATTGATCGGCTCATTTGTGAGGTTTTTGGGACCAAGACAGGGACCGCCGTGGTTAGATTGTGAGCCAGGCTCAGAGTTGGAGCACAGAGAACAGATTAGATGGTGAGATAAAGACCTCCGGGATTCGGGTCAGGCACAGGAGGTCCCAGAATGGGGGGTCCTGAAAACACTGTCTGCAGCAAAACATCAACAAATCAAACAGTCCCGTCGTACACGGAGATATGAAGACGTCCGGGCCGGAGGGTTGGGCTAATTTCAATAGAAAAGGGATATTTCTGTGTCTGTCTCTTATTATCAGCAGAAATTCAAGCATAAACACGCACACAACTTTTAAATATTCAAACATCTCAGATTACCAGATGTCGTGATTCTTCTTCCAGCTCTTGTATATATAGATATTTTTAAAGATGGGGCCGTTCCAAAATGGAGTTTCAACGAGGGGGGGACAACAAAACGGGCGAATATGGACCTGCACATCAGAGGGTTTGCATGACAACCGCGCGACAAAAGGAGGAAATGTAATACAGCACCTGGGTTCACACACACACACACACACACTGCATTCCCCAGCGTCTGAGCCGTAATCCCCCGCACGTCAAGACTCGGACGGCGCCACTGCCACTGCCGCCGCCGCCGCCGCCGCCGCACACGAGCAGCGAGCGTATCACACGCGCCGCCCGTAACAAACACCGGCCTTCCCACGCCTGTCCTCACCTGTCGTGCCATCGACGTGCTCAGAACATGGCGGGTCCGGACCCCCGGCCCTTTGAAGAGCTCAGCAGGGCCCCCAGGCTACTGTCTGTGTGTGTGTGTGTGTGTATGTGAAGTGGAATGAGGGCTCTTGAATTGGGATGAAAGGGTGTGTGTGTATGTGTTAGGACTTTGGGGAAAAAAAAAGCTTGGAAAAGGGGCTTAGACAAACTGAGCTGGAAGGCAGAAACACACACACACACACATGCACACACACTCACACACACACATACCCTAAGGGTAACCTTAGGATTACGTGTCAAGTCAGGACTCAATGGCTTCCCGGTGAAGCTCCTGATTGGCAGCTTCCCCCATCACGGGCTCTGACAGGAAGAGGCGGCTCGATCAGGGCTGATCAATCAATTGCTAAATCATGGGTCGTCTTCTTTCTAAATCTGTATAAAAAAAGCATGTTAAAAGCACTTACATTAGCCCAGCTAGTTATTACTTTCTAGCCATTAGCAAAATAGGTTGTCAGCTAGTACTAGCTAGTCATGAAACTATCCACTTTAGCTTGTATGTCAATGAATTGCAGGGTTGTCGCTAACCCAGAAGCTAACTTGTCCCGGTTCAGTCACCGATGTTAACCTCTGACCTCTCACACACATATACACACATACACACACACACGCACACACATACGCTAACACGTCAAGAAACTCTTCATCATCCTCAGACTTTGGCTTCTTTCTGCTGTAAGTTTCGGAGCACAGCCCATCGCACGTGCACTAATAATCCACCGTTCATTCCAACCAAATTTGTTAGTCCAACAGGCCAAAAACCTGAGAATACACACCGCATCTCATGATCCCACGGGATGTCGGGCCAGTGGGTGATAACTGATTCTCAGAGCAACAATTGGCGTAATAATACCGGCCTGTTATTCAATAATCTGAGAATATAAAGTCTTTTTCAAGCGATGATTGAGTGATGCTTTTCCCTAAGTGTCAGTGAACGCACCGTTCACAAGCCGAACGGCGGCACCTGAACGCGGCGTCCAGTCGTTTGATGGACAGAATGAAAATATGGGGGGGGGACTCTCTGTTGACCAATAGAAACACAGCGTTCGGAGTCATGTGACCTTTTATATGGGGGGTTGAGGAGGAACAACAGCAAAGTTTTTTTCAAGTCTACTCAGCCTGTGACCAACATCTGACCCGTGTGTGTATGTGTGTGTGTGTGTGTGTGTGTGTGAATGCGTGCATGCGCACGTGCACGTGCATAACATCAGAGCACCGCGGGGCACACTTAAACCACTCTAAGAGGAGAGGATTTTTAGCTAGCGCGGATGATAACAAGCAAAATCATGCACACACACACACACACACTCAATCCTCTTCACCTTGTACCTCTTAACTTCCTTCACGGGGTTATTAACTCTCTGATTGGGGAGGGGGGCTTTCCTTAACCCCCCCACCACCCTATTTAGTTGTCATGGTGGCATGACCCGAACACTTATTAGCTGACCCTTGGGATTAGTCCAAGCTGCAGGGGGGAGCGGTGGATGGGGTGAAAGGAGGGCTGGAGAGGTGGAGGGATGGAAGTGCGGAGGGATTGATGGAGCGATGCATGGGTGTAAGGAGGGCTGGAGGGGTTAAGCCTCCACCTGGAGGTGCTCTGCTGCAACACAGCGCAGAAACTTTAATTAAATTGCTGAGACACCAAGTCAGGAATGTTTGCTCTCTCTTTTCTCTCTCCTTTCTTTCCATCCCTCCCTCCCTCTCTCCTCTTTTCTTTCCATCTCTCTCTAACTCTCTGCCCCACTCCTGCTTCTATCCCTCCTCTCTCTTCCCCCACACACTCTCCTAACCCACGCACACGTGGACCCGCGGACAGTCCCCCCCCCCCCAACACACACACACACACACACACACACACACACACACACACACACATACACACCTCCTGGACTCGTTAGCTCGCTCGCACTACCGGCGTCGTCGCCGTGGAAACCGCCCCCCCCCCTTCCCAGTTGGCTCCCGGATCGATCGATGGATAACTTGTCGTAGGATGACGTCACTTTTCAATCTGATCGTAAATAATGACCAAAAATATAGCAGATTAGATTATCTCGGATTAGATTACCGGGTTCGAATCCCGCGTTCCTCTTCCTGCTCACAAAGACCCGGGAAAAACTTAAAAAAAAAATGCACGGGAGAAGTTTTCACGTGTGGAGTTTGCACTGACACACACACATACACATGCACATGCACAAAGACACACGCACGCCCGGTCGTGCGTGTTGAGGCGTTACAACCGGGTCCCCGGCAGGTGCCGGAGTCGGGATTAGGGCTCACCTCGGCTCGGTAATCCCGTTTCAATCCACTCGGGTTTCCGTGGGCGTCCGTGGGTGCGCGGCCACAAGCCGGTCCCCCCCCCGCCCCTCCCCCGCCCGCGGATGACTCGAACCGGGAGGCGCGTCGTCCAGGTCCGGTTCCGGTTCCGGGTCCGGGTCCGGATCCGAGCTCCGGCGGAGTCCAGGGCGCGCGGTCGACTCCGCAACAGCGCTCATTGAGACGAGGGGGGGGGTTTAAAAAGAGGCGGGAGCGCGCAATGCGCGGCCCCGACGCCGACGGACAGCCCCCGTCACTCTCTCACCCTAATCCCGTGTAATCTGTAATTTCACTTGAAATAAACCCTGTTTCCGGTAGAGAGCCTCTTCTACACTCCAATGCAAAGACTTTTTCTGATGTGTATAAAAACGTTTTTTTTACACAAATATAAATATAGAAATATGCTGTCTGTTTACAAGTGTGAATGGAAGTGGCTCACGGCGCCCCCTAGTGGCGCCCCGTGGAACTCCTATGGGGGAGACAATTCCTTTTTATGTTTATTTTTAATCCGCGTCTACAACACCTGGATGCACCGGATTTAAAATCATATTAGTATACATGCATGCTTGTGTATACATGTTATATTCATATATTTTTTTCATGGTTAATGGGTAAGGGCATGTGTGTGTGTGTGTGTGTGTGTGTGTGTGTGTGTGTGTGTGTGTGTGTATACTACTCAAAACATAAAGGGAACACTTAAACAACGGGTTTAACTCCAAGTAAGTCACACTTCTGTGAAATCAATGAAATGTCCACTTGGGAAGCAACACTGATTTATTTTGCTGGTTTTAAGGACATTACATCAGTTGGATCGGCCTATAGTGTGTTTTAACACTTTCATTTTGATTGTGACTCCAAATCCAGACCTCCATGGGTGAATAAATTTTATTATAAGTGATAATATGTTTGCGATTTTGTTGTCAGCACCTTAGTGTTCCCTTTATTTTTTTGAGCAGTGTATATATATTATTATATTATATCTATACATATATATGTGTGTGTGTGTGTGTGTTTCCCTCAAGCTGTCAGTCAAAGCCAGCTGATACAAACTCGGGCCCATCTATATTACATGTATATATTTTTTTTCTTGGTCAATGGTTGAGGCTCCATGGAAACGGTTGCAAACAGTGATCACTCCATGGCACCCAAACAAATAAGACAAATAATCATTCACCCTCTCCTTCACATATGATATAGAGATGTGGAACCATTCACCCTCTCATTCATGTCATTTAGAGCCATCTAACCATTCACTCATCCACGCATCTGGATAATCGTGTCATATCATGGGCAGTGGGCGTGTGGACGTGTCCAGCGATTAGCCTGCACCGCCAGCGTCAGCCAGACTGTCCTCAGCTGTGGACAAGGATTGTGGCGCCGCGGTGGCAAAAGGGAAAAGTTTCCCATCTGGTTAGATCATGTGATGGGCTCCTGTGCGCGTGCACACACACACACACACACACACACACACACACACACACACACACACACACAAACGCACACACGCATGTGCACGCCACTCCCCTCCACGTCCTCACCACAAATCAAGCGGCAAGCGCAGCGCCAAGTTTGGCTTTGCCGCCGGATTATAATTAGTATTTTTATATTGTTCTTTCCAGCTGCGTAGCTTCTCGATTGAAGACCGAGATTTCAGTCGCGGCTCAATCCAGGAAATAATCCCGTGGCGCCAGAGGTCATGAGAAGAGGGATGTGGACATTTAAAAAACCCCATTACCCGTGGAAACCCAAGCAGAGCAGAACCAGGCCTCCATTATTTCTCTATTCTCGCTGAACAGGCCGCAACGGCGTGGAGGAAGTGACGCTCGTGTCGACCCGACTGTTTTTTTTTACGCCATCATCACACAGGGGAAGGCTGACCTGTAACCTTTGCAACATCTTCATAAAAGTGACTTTAACTTATTACTATGTAACTGTGCTCAGGTTATTACTATGTAATAAGCTAAAGATTTTGCTCATTATTGTAAAAAAGTCTCTGCAGGAAAAATATAACACAACACCGAAGCACGTTAAAGTTGCCCTGCACGCATGTGAGTGAACACACACACACATATGTGCACATGCATGCACGCAGACACATTCTTGGCACCTGTGAGTCTAAAAGGAGACAGTCAATCAGGCAAGTCACAACAGGAGAGTCTGTGTGTGTGTGTGTGTGTGTGTGTGTGTGTGTGTGTGTGTGTGTGTGTGCGTGCGTGTGTGCGTGTGTTTCCCCCAAGCTGTCAGTCAAACCCAGCAGATGGAAATTCTGGGGCGTGGGGGTCCAGGTCATCAGTGCAACCTGAGCACCCAGATTTTTAATTTAATAATGATAAAATAAATGATTGTTGCGATGCATTTTACATAAATTTTTATCTACAAGTAATTTGGGACAAATTAATTGATTATATTTCTTGGACGTCTTCACCTATACAAGGAAAGTTTGTTTTTTTTTCCCTATTAATGGTAATTTTTCTCACATATTATATACAGTAGACCTTGCGAACACACCTAATCACATACAAATCATCCTATGAACAGCGTTTTAATCAAATTTAAATCGACCTGTGAACAAGCCTTGGTGCATGAACACACAAAAAAAAGTCACAGGCTTTCCGTGTGTGCTACGCCGTGTTGTTTACATCATTACATCGTTCATTGTTGTGTTCTTCTGTAATAACGCTTTTTTGTGCTTTATTCAGTAAGTTAGCCCTCATTATGGCTCAAAAAAGGTAAAAAATGCGAGTACTAGCGTGTGTTAAGAAGAAGTTAATAATTACAGTCAACCTGAAGAAGGAAATAGTTGCTAAATGTGAGCGTGGTGTTCGTTTTACAGATCCGATCTGTACGATCCTGAAGAACAAAGATGTGCTATACAGATGGTTGATTTGGCTAAAGAGGCGACTACATTAACAAAGCAAAGGTCTCAAGCAATGTTCCCTCTAATTTTTCATATATTTGGGCATTCAGACAACCTCGCTTAGCACACTGAGGACCACTGTGAGCAACATTAGATGTGCACGCTGTGGCCACACAGCAGTATCACACCTAGGATCATAACCATTTAGTCCATATTTTTCCATCACAATACTCGCTTACTGCTTTAGCTTCGCTGCATGTTTTGCAGAGCAGACCTTTCTCACTCAAAAAAGAAAAAAATCTCACCGCAGTTTCACCGCTTATTCTTCCATTTGCAAATACTCTGACAGCCATTCCAACTTAAAAGAAACCGCATTTCTTTTCTACTTTGGTTTGGTGAGTGGGCATATCACATTCACTGCCCGCTCGTTTCGCCATGATAAGGGGTTAGCATTTAGCATTAGCGTCACTTAATTCCGCCACTCTGTTATTATTGTTATATAGCGTGTATGGGCAGAGCAAGTGCACGAGTACTGTCAATGCCGTGATTGGTTGCGTAATTTCATTGCATCATATGATTGGCTGGACACCTGTCACGCACAGAGTTACACAGCAAAATGATACAGAAAAAAATGTTATGTATCTAATTCATTGTGCGCCCACTGCGCTGGATAGGTTTTCTTGTGCATTGAGAGTGTGCGAGCACTGCATAATTGCGCAGTTGTGCAGCTTGGAAGGAGCATTGATCCCAAGTCTTAGAAGAAGTAGAAAAGTTACCGTTAGTTTGGATGAATGACAGACATCTTGCTGGAGATAGTGTTAGCGTTAGCATACGTCAGAAGGCTTTACTTTTGCTGATTTAGTGAAGGAAAAGTAAAAGTGTTGGCAAGACGAGAAAGAACAACAGAAACTCAGTAATAATTTAGGTTATCTTCAATTCTTTTCCGTGTTTTTGCCACAATTAAACCCATAAAAAGTTTCAAAAGATGGCAGTAGGTTTTCGTGGCTGAGAAGGGATCAGTTGGATTTACAATGATTTCAGGGGGAAACATTAGTGAACATTTTGGTTTGTGAACCAAGTCAAAGAATGAATTAAATCCGTAAACCGTGCTTGCAAATAATTACTCATATCCTTTAGAGCGACACAGAGGCTGAAGCGGTTAGCTTTCGGCTTTGCAGCAAGAAAGTCTGGTTGGATTCCCACCGGTGGCCTTTCTGCCTGGAGTCTCCACATTCTCCACGGGTCTGCGTGGGGTTCCTCCGTGCTCTCTGTGCTCCTCCCGCTGCCCAAAAACATGCAGGAGCTTCACTGGAGATCCTGAATGCTAAGATTGCATGCAAATACATATGATAGTTATTACTTAATGACAAAAATACTTGTCAGTTTATTGTATGTAGTGATTCTTTACAATAATTAAATCATCTGTTGGTGGCCATGTTTGTTCTGCTAAGACAGTGGCAGGAACGCCAAGTGAACGTCAGGACTCGATCTATGTCGTCAGGGATGTTTAATATTATGGGCTGTTCCTGAGGCGGGATTCACAGCGGGAGTCAACCACAGTAATTTGGTACAAAGTATTGGAGTATTTTGGTGCAAAGTACCGTGTGGGTGTGAGCGCGGTCGGCGGTGGGAGTGTCGGAGGAGGAGAGTTTATGTGATTCACACAGCCAGAGGGCTGACTGCAGCGGGGAGGGTGACCCTTCACACACACACACACACACACACACACTCAGCGGAAATGGCTTCTGTGTTTATCATATTTACATTTTCCCCAGCGATGTAAGTACAGTAAAAGAGTCGAAAGGAGGCGTTGACGTGTGTGTGTGTGTGTGTGTGTGTGTGGGGACACAAGTGTGTGTGTGTATTTCTCGCACGCAGGCACCGTAGGGTGTTTTTACCTACTCGTTACCAACGCATGAGGGCTGGTGCGGCAGGCTGTCTCAAAGATGTGTGTGTGTTTGTGTGTGTGTGTGTGTGTGGGGGGGGGGTAATATCGCGCTGCTGCGGAGAGAAAAACATGAAATAACACGAAGGAATTCGGGCCTGGAGTAGCTCACCCCGCTGAGTGTTGGGTTCGGAGCCAGGAACCCCGAAGGAACATCAGAACGTCCACGTCTGGGTTCTTTTTCTTCTCCTCTTTTATTCCCATCCAGCTCTTTCTCTCTCCCGCTTTTCATCCGAACAGAGGATTGTTTTTCTTTTCTCCTTTGACTCACTCTGTTTTCCTGTCCCGGATCCCCCACCCCCGTCTGTACGCCCCCGCTGAGCCTCTCCGGGCCCATGTGGATGCCAGTGTAGGTGTGTGTACACGTGTGTGTGTGTGAAATGGTAGCAAGCCATCTGAACATCATGCTCAAAGAATTATGGGGAAAAACGCTCACACACACACACTAAATAGCTGCATTGTCACAGCATTAGCTTTGTTAGCATGAGAGGGCGGAATCTGGGCAGGGAAACCCAACAAGCCCCGCCCACTTTCGATGGTTGAACTCATGATGGACCTATGGTGAGGCCACAACACACACACACACACACTTGCACACACACGTCTCTTCAAGGACAACATTACCATTTATTTTCATCTCTATTCTTCCGCCTGAGTCGACACCTGTTGTGTCTGCAAAAGCCTTTCATATAGCGCACACTTGTCTGTGGGGGTGGACGTGCACGTGTCTGTGTGTTTTTACTTCTTCTGTGACTTCATTGTTCACCTCTGACGGATTTTTGCTAAAGGTCAAAGGTCGCAAGTGGCGTGGGAGAGCGTAGGGGGTCGACAGGTGGGCAGGGGGGTGAGAGTGA
This sequence comes from Fistularia commersonii, assembly GCF_037954325.1. Taxonomy (NCBI): domain Eukaryota; kingdom Metazoa; phylum Chordata; class Actinopteri; order Syngnathiformes; family Fistulariidae; genus Fistularia; species Fistularia commersonii. The sequence goes on from NC_141295.1 coordinate 13,094,726, forward strand.
AATGGGGGGATAAGGGAGGAAGATGAACAACCGCACGAATGTTACCATGGTAACTTTTACCAGTAGCGAGCTGCTTATAAATGTTTAATAACCACAAATTCACTCTCGTTCAAATTCAACTCGTTCATTTCTTACATTGAGTAATTGGCCGCCAGAGGTGGCCACCCGAGGGTTCAGGGTTCTGGAACAGACACATCAAGATGCATTTGAGAAGGACACACAAATACACACACACACACACACACACACACACACACGCACACACACACACAATTTTTACGGTAGCCTCTTCTCAGTCAGGTGACCCATTTGGAAAACAAATGGCGGCCATCCGACCAGATGTTTGCAGGAATAGTGGAAGAGCGAGGAGTGACACACTCAACTGTGTGTGTGTGTGTGCAAATATGTGCGTGTGTGTGTGTATATGTGTCTGTGTGTGTGTGTGCGCGCAGCTGGCTGTTGACTACTGACGTATTTGTGATATGTCGTTATTTGTATGTGTGTGTGCTGGGGGGGGTCGGGTCACAGCATGAGGCCCTCGGCTGCCGTTTAGTGTGTGTGTGTGAGTGTGTGTGTGTGCTCTCTGAGGTTCTCACAGCCTGCAGAAGGGCTTTTTGACAGGGGCCGTGAGAACCTGAGTGGGGGGGGTCGGGGGTCCTTGTGGTTTTTGGGGAACTCGATAACATTTTCTTGAGAAGGGAAGTGAGAAACCAGACCGAACTGGTTTTCATATTTCGCAGAAATAATCTAGAATTAAAACAATCAGTTTTTATTAAAACTAAAATAATCTGAGTGAGATCAAACTAAATTAGATAATAATCTGAATAAACAAGATGCAGGTCTCTGAGCCATTGACAGATGTGTTGATCATCCCATGATGAACAGAAACACACTTCCCTAATCTCTGCTAATCTCTGTTAATCTATGCTAATCTGAGTTAGCGCTAGTAATCCGGCTCCAGGACAGATCACCTCTCAATTCTCTCCTGTCTGAATTGTCTTCTCCTTTCCTGTCAATCAACAGGCCAATCAAGCGCGCATACACATGCACACACACACACACACACACACACACACACACACACAGAAACAAGCTTCAAAAACACAGTGATGTTTCAATTGAACTGTCAGTCAAAGTTCACTATGAGTTAGTGGGTCAGTGGGGGGTTACAGGGGCGGTTGCCAATAGCAACTGCAGTTTAGCAATAGATGTGATTGATTACTGATTATCATTGATACTGTAGAGAGGAGGAGGGGGGAGGGAATCACAGCAGGTTTCCAAACTCAAAGTCCTGCGGGAGCTGTAGGTTGATGACCCTACGGCGCACACACTCACTCACACACAGACACACGTGCACAAACACACACATACACACACACACACACACACACACACACACACGGAATGTGCAATCCATGATGAGCAGATGATGAGCAATATCCTCTGCTTAAGTGCACATTTGTGTGTGTGTTTGTGGGGGGGCATGTGTATAATCTTTGAATATATATATATTAATACTGTTAAAAATATTTTTGACAAAGTCCTGAAATTGATGCTTTGTAGACGCTGATTGATCACCTGCCTCTGTCTAATTGGACATCAGCTCACAGTATTATTCGCTCATCGTCTGATAATGTGACGGTCGTAAAAGCGCTCGAATTATTATGCCCGCGCCAAAAATAATGTTTGTCCGCGGACTCGACCCCGCGCCACGCCGCGGTTATGACTGCCGCATGACCGCGATAAATCACCCATACGTATTATCAGCTGCTGTTAGCCCTGCAGGCTCTGGAGGGGAGGGAAAATTAGCAGAAGGAAAATGTTTGCATGTTTGGACGACACCTGACTGCGTTAAACCCAGCGCGTGTCCAACAGTGGGATTGCCTCCACTCCAATGATGTCACAGGAAGTCGTTGACTTGTATGCTGAATTACCCGTGATGTCACAGGAAGCTGTGCACTTGATAAGCGGCACAGCCACGATGTCATAGGAAGTTGTTAACTCGCATGCAAACTGGCTATGATGTCACAGGAAGTTGTGGAACACCCCCCCGATGGGTAGTCACGCTTCACCTCTGAATGTCTTAACCGCATTTCAATTAACTTTGTTTTGGATTCCTATTTTGAAAACAGGATACGCATGTGACAAGATGCAGATGTAAATAAAGCATCGTGAGCGGGTGAAAACATATCTGTCTGTGCAGCGAGTCAGAGATTGACGGTGCTCGGAGGGTGTGTGTGTGTGTGTGTGTGTGTGTTTGTGTGATTGATGGCGGCTGTGGTCAGCAGGAGAACAGAGAGCGAGGCCCTTTGGCTGGAGGGATCCTCCCTCATGTGACGGAGGGAGAGCAGATCCCAGTCAGCTGGAGATGAAGGAGGAGGAAGCAGAGCTTGTCCAGCCGTGATGTCTTCTGTTTTGTCAAAGCTCAGCCTGAAACCCTTGATAGCGTCCATCACCTGTTCCTTTTTTTTATGTCAGGTCACGGTGCCCTGAGGTGTTAGAACAGATGAACCCCTGAATCCACATGAACAGCAGCTGGAATCTGCAAGGCTTTTATTTTGAAGGACGGTGGGATCTAAACTTCCCCGTGTTTTATAAATGAACCCTAAATCGTCTAAAAATAAGTGTCTTGCCTTTGGGTTGATCCCCGGCAGGGCGAGCAGCGCAGAACAATACCCGGGAAACACCGCCATCTTGGGGTCAAACGAGGAACTGCACCGGAGCGCCACGTCTTTTTTCAGACGAATTACTTTTGTATTTGTTTTTTATTGTCGATCAGAGAGACAAGATCGAAGATGATATCATAATCCCCGGATTGCCCGAGTGAACGCAAGTTGAAATCTGCTGTTGCTAGGTTCTGGTTCCTCAGCAGGAAACCAGTTGGAAGCGTTCTTTAATATTTTTTTTGTAACCATTTACTTCAATTTAGCATTCCTTCATCATTGTTATTAAAGTTTTATTAATTAACGCATAGTTAATTATATATAATTTTATATATATATATATACATACACACATATATATAGACATTCATATATATCATGATGTAATTTCTAAAGCGGCGCTTCGCCTGAATTCAGGATTTTAGTTGCAGTGATTTGACCCACCGCTAGATGGCACTGTTTCACATCATGCTGACTCCTGATCAGCACACATGTTAATATGGAGCAGGGGAAAGGAACCTTTTCGACTTGGAGAGTCATAAAAGCCAAATATTTATAAATGTATTTCATTGAGAGCCATATAGTATTATTAGCGTATAATGGAATAAATATGTCTTGCTTTTAATGCCACTTCTGGTGCTGCATGGTTTTGTTCGATGTGCCACATTATATTTGACCGTTTCATCGATGCAATTTTATCATTGCATATTAGACATACCGCGGATCCTGCTCTCTCCACAAATGCAAATTCCTCTGTTTACGCACTCTGGAATGCACAGTAATCATCGCCTTTTTTTTTTCAACATCAGGGTTGAAGCAGATAAACTAGTTGGCTATCTGATAAAATTGATTTCTTCACCTTTACAATGACCCAGACATGATCAGAAGCCATTGGTTCCCGACCTGACAAACGGGTGACCCGTGAAATTTATCTTCAAAACAAATTTTTGTTTACACAGTAATATGAATAAATATCACAAGTATTTTAAAATCAGTTCCAAATTGATTTTTTTTCAACTCAAAATTGTCTGGGAGCCATATGCCATCACTAGAAGAGCCATATATGGCTCGGGAGCCATATGTTTCCGACCGCTCATATAGAGACTTCAAACTATTCACTCTCATTCACACACCATATAGATATGTAAAAACTATTCACCCTCTCATTTGCATGTCATAACTATATAAAACATGTAATATATCTGCATATCTGCTTGTGTGAATTAACCAAAGAATACACTTGTTTGAGGAAGGCAGCGGTAGAGTTTCTGACTAGTTAATTCAACAGGTTCTTAGGGAGTGAGAAGATGCCTGAAGAATGGAGACAAAGTGTGATGGTGCCTATTTTTAAGAATAAAGGGGATGTGCAGAATTGTGGCAACTATAGAGGGATAAAGTTGATGAGCCATACAATGAAGTTATGGGAAAGAGTAGTGGAAACTAGACTGAGGGCAGAAGTCAGCGTTTGTGTACAGCAGTATGGTTTCATGCCTAGAAAGAATACTACAGATGCAGTATTTGCTTTGAGAATGCTAACAGAGAAGTACAGAGAAGGTCAGAGGGGGCTACATTGTGTTTTTGTAGACCTAGAAAAAGTATATGACAGGGTGCCAAGAGAGGAGCTCTGATATTATATGAGGAAGCCTGGAGTTGCAGAGAAGTAGGTTAGACTGGTGCAGGACATGTATGCTAGCTGTGAGACAGTGGAATGGTGTGCTGTAGGAGTAACAGAGAAGATCAAGGTGGAGGTGGGACTTCATCAGGGATCAGCTCTGAGCCCCTTCTCGTTTAGGGTGGTGATGGACAGGCTGACAGATGAGGTTAGACAGGAACCTCCATGGACCATAATGTTTGCAGATGGCATTGTGATCTGCAGTGAGAGCAGAGAACGGGTTGAGGAAAATCTAGAGAGGTGGAGTTATGCGCTGGAAAGTAGAGGAATGAAAGTTAGTTGCAGCAAGACAGAGTATTTGTGTGTGAATGACAGGAACTTTTGTGGAACGGTGAGGCCACAGGGAGTGGAGATCAAGAAGTCGGAGGATTTCAGGTACTTGGGATCAACAGTCCAGAGAAACAGAGAGTGTGGAAAAGAGGTGAAGAGACGGGTTAAACCAGGTTGAAATGGGCGGAGAAAAGTGTCAGGGGCACTGTGTGAAAGAAGACTATGAGCCAGAATAAAAAGAAAGATGTACAAGACAGTGGTGAGACTAGCGATGCTGTATGGTCTTGAAACAGTGACAATGACTGAAAGACAGGAGGCAGAGCTGGAGGTCGAAGAGATGAAAATCCTAAGGTTCTCTTTGGGAGTGACCAGGATGGAGAGGATCAGGAATGAGTCTATCAGAAGAACAGCACATGTTAGATGTTTTTCGGGAGAAGGTCAGAGAAGCCAGACTGAGATGGTTGGGTCATGTACAGAGGAGAGATAGTTAATATATTGGTAGACGGATCCTGGAATCGGAGCTGCCAGGCAGGAGGTCTAAAGGAAGACCAAAGACAAGATTTATGAATGTAGTGAGAGAGGATACGAAGTTAGTTGGTGTGAGAGAGGAGGATACAGAGAATAGGGTTAGATGGAGAAGGTCGATTTGTTGTGGCGACCCCCGAAGGGAAAAGCTGAAAGGAGAAAAAGAAGAGGAAAGAAACGCTAGAGTTAATTCCAGTGTATTGACTGCAGATCCTCGCCCAATGAATACCTGTGTGTTTTGATCCCACCCTGGTGAATGCCAGTGTTACGAGTAGAGAAATGCTGTCAATGGTTTATTACAATCATTTTTTTTATTTGTAATCGTCATCAACTTCTGTTTTATATAAATATATATATTACATGTCCAACCCTCATTTATTAGAATAAATTATGAAATAAATTCACCATAAATTTAAAAAAGCTGTGCAAAAGAATTACCCTGATGAATAGTTTTTTAACGTGCGTTTCCGCCTCTCCTGTCAGCACAGAATTTAATCCAGGTGTAATCAGTTACCATATAGTGTGGAAACAGAAATACACAAATACTCCTTGCAGTACTTCCACAGGCAAAAAGCGGACCGACCTCCGCTTCACCCATGGGGTTCCTTCTGGGTCGGGCATGGCGAGCCGGGCTTCTTCAGATCAGCCCAGTACCTCAGGAGGTCATCGGCGGACGGCAGGATGTAGGTGATGACCTTGGAGAAGGAGCAGCGGTCATATTTGTCCAGGTAGGCCTTGAACTGCGAGACCTGCGGCGGCGGCGTCAGTTTCAGCCCCAGCTTCTTCATGCACATCCCGATGTATGCGTCCTCAATGCTGAATGGGCGGATGTCCTGGGACACTGCCACAAACATGGCTGGCAGGTCGTTGGAGAAGACGTAGCCCATCCCCAGAGCGTAGGTAGGGTATGTCGACTCGGGGTACAGCTCCTCTGGGACGTACCACTTGCTGGTTTTGCTGCGGACGACGGGCCGGTTCCACATCAGTATCCCCGTCAAGTAGTGACTGCGGGGCGTCTCAGGCCTCTTCAGCATCACCACCAGGTTGTCCACATTCAGGAACATGTCTGAGTCGACCTTCATGGCGAACGGCGCCGCAGGGCAGAAGGTGGCCAGCCAGTCCATGATGACCATGGTCTTGATGGTCAGGTTGTGGTAGGAGTCTTGGAAGCTGCTCTGGATCACGTCGTCGTGGTGCATGGCCTCCCGCCGCACCGCCTCCTCCACCTCGGCGCCGCCTTGCACGCCAAGCACGAACAGGGTCAGCACCGGCTCACCCAGCACCACCTTCTCCTTTGCCCACGTCTGACGGATGGCGTTGCGTGCCTTCACGTCCTCTGGCGCCACCGGCACCATCAGGACCAGGAAGGGCGCCATCAGGTTGCAGGCATCAGCGGCGTCCAAAATGAAGCCGTAGTTCTTTGGGTACGCTTGGTGGTACTGAGTGCGCTCAGGAGCGGCGGCAGTGGTCGGAGCGTTGGTCCTCGCCTGTTTGTGTTTGGGATCGACGCGGTATGGAGGGGGCCTGTAGTCCGACACCGCCAAGCTGAAGAACCCCTTTGGGATTCGGTTGTGATGGCTGTTCTCGGCCCATGACAGGTTCGTCACCGAGTAGCAGACGATGAGAGCCAGGCACAGCAGGAGCAGCAGTTTGAACAGGACGTTCCACGGCTGCTTCCTGCAGGGGTTAGGGTTCTTGCCATGAGGACTGAAAGCAGAAGAAATGTTGGTGAGGTTTTGATTTCATAGCACGAGGTCGACTGCTGGTTATTGATAGAAAGTCGACAACGGGCTCCTCAAGGGGCGCGAGTGGCTCCTGAAGAAGGAGGCACATTCTGTTTGCACGAAGGCCGCCGCAATTACCGAGGGGAGGGAATGCCGTGGCGTGGACGTCCTCAGAAGAGGCTCCGCCCTTCACTTTGACAAATGGGTGTTCCCAGAGTTGTACAAATGGTCTATTCAACCACTTACGGAGAATTTCAATCAACGGGCACACACATAAACATGCAGAGCAAACACATGGCTGACCAATCAGAGCGCAGGGGAACAGGATGTTATACATACGTACAGTTAGGCCCAGAAATATTTGCATAATGACCAAAGTTTTGTTATTTTAGCTGTTTATGAAAACATATTCAGGATACAATTATATAATCAATATGGGCTTAAAGTGCAGACTCTCAGCTGTAATTTGAGAGTATTCACATCCAAATTGGAGCAAGAATTTAGAAATTACAGCTCTTTAATACGTAGATGTCTCTTTTTCAAGGGACCAAAAGTGATTGGATAATTGACTCAGAGGGCTGCAAAAAACATAATAACAGGGCTGTATGGGCTCTTCCGTAGGTAACCTGTCATCAATTAAGTTGTTAAAAGGTTTGGAGTGGATTCCAGGTGTGGCGTTAGCAATTGGAAGCCGTCTCTGTGAACACACAACATGCGGTCGAAGGAGCTCTCAATGGAGGGGAAACAGACCATCCTAAGGATGAAAAAAGACGAAGAAATCCATCAGAGATCGCAGAAATTTTAGGAGTGGCCAAATCAACTGTTTGGTACATTCTGAGAAAAAAAAGAGTGCACCGGTGAGCTTGGGAACTCAAAAAGGCCTGGACGTCCACGCAAGACAACAGTGGTGGATGATTGCATAATCCTTTCAATGGTGAAGAAAAACCCTTTCATAACATCCACTCAAGTGAAGAACACTCTCCAGGAAGTAAGTGTATCAGTATCTAAGTCTAGTGTAAACAGAAGACTTCGTGAGAGTAAATACAAAGGATTCACCACAAGGTGCAAACCATTAATCAGCCTCAAAAACAGAAAGGCCAGAATTGACTTTGCCAAAAAACACCTGAAGAAGCCAACCCAGTTCTGGAACAGCATTCTTTGGACAGATGGGACTAAGATCAACCTGTACAAGAATGATGGGAAGAAGACAGTTTGGTGAAGAAATGGAACAGTTCATGATCCAAAGCACACCACCTCCTCTGTAAAACATGGTGAAGGCAGTGTGATGGCACGACATGCATGGCTTCCAATGGCACTGGGTCACTTGTGTTTATTGATGATGTGACAGAAGCAAACGGATGAATTCTCAAGTGTATAGGGATTTACTTTCTGCTCAGATTCAGCTGAATGCAGCAAAGTTGATTGGCCTGTGCTTCACAGTGAAGATGGACAATGATCCAAAACATATTGCAAAAGCAACCCAGGAGTTTTTTTTAAGTAAAGTGGAATATTCTGCAACTGCAATCACCGGATCTCAACCAAATCTCAATCATTTGGATGCCTTTGACATTTGAATGTTCCCATAGTTGTGCAAATGATCCACTGGGGTGTGTGTGCGTGTGTGGGGAGGTTGCAACCACTTATGGAGTATCAACAAACAACACATCAATCATCGTTGACCAATCAGCGCGCAGGGGGACAGGATGTCACACATACTTAAGCATTGTTGCATTGTACACCGTGTGTGTGTGTGTGTGTGTGTGTGTGTGTGTGTGTGTGTGGGTGTGTGTGTGTGTGTGTGAGACCTGGCCAATATTGCAACCCAACGTGATCCAGGTTTCCTTTTTTTTTCCATGTCTTTGAACATCGCATTAAAAGCCTTACTTTCAGATGAAATGTTTGAAGACAGATTTTGAGTTGGACAAACAGATGCCCGCAACCGGGACAGCTTAATCCGGTGCGTCCGCCTCCCTACGCCACCCCACCTTCCGGTGACCGGATCTGGACTGCGGCCATCATGTCTCCAATGGAAACCACGTCGGGGGGCGAGCAATACACCGGTCTGCTTTACTGCGTGTCTAGTGCTGTAATTTCAGAGTTTGTCAGAGGCCCCTGAACGCAGCACATCAACCGGACCTTCCAAATTAACACACAAAACCCTTAACTTTTTTTTATTTTATTTTAAACTTTACATTTATTTTTAAACTTGTAATTTAAAATTGTAAATAAAAAAAAATCACAAAATAAAAATCTGAACATCCTGGAACAAAATCAAACTTATAATTAAACTTATTTGAACGGTTATCGACCGGATTGACGGCCCGTGCGTCGGGCGCGCGCACCACTCCCACCGTATTCCCACTTCAAAATAGTTAAAAAAAATGACGAGTAAATTCTGGATTGTCGACCAGAATAACGCCCACCTGTGTCTAATCCCGTCCGAATAATCCAGGGTTATCCAGGGAGGGGGCAAGATTGTCATTTTCTTTCTTAAAAGATAAATACTCACATTGTTTAAATAAATAAAAAAATACCTCACCCAGCTTGACCGGGCCCGCTGGGCTCCCCCATCACTCCCGCAAGGTTTCCTCCTGTCTTTCCACGAGGTTTCTTTCCGTCTTCCCACGAGGTTTCTTTCCGTCTTCCCACGAGGTTTACGTGGGATTTTGTTGTGTTTTATTGTCCTTGCGAAGAACGTGTGAGAGAAGACCTCAGCAGACCTTTGCACAAGTGAGGGAGTGGCCACTTCATCCTCCTGACGTGAAGGAGGAGGATGAAGGAAGGAAGTGCGTGTGTGTTCTTGCGCTTTGTCGTGCACACCTATACGTCTGTGTGTGTGTTTTTCTGTATTTGCGCATGGATATTTGCTTGTGTATGAGTGGGCCTTTGTATGAGCGTGTGTCTTTATATGTGTGTGTGTGTGATGCACAAACACATACTTCTTCTTCTTCTTCTTTCGGCTTTTCCCTTCAGGGGTCGCCACAGTGAGTCAACTTTCTCCATCTAACCCTATTCTTCGTATCCTCCTCTCTCACACCAACTACCTTCATATCCTCTCTCACTACGTCCATAAATCTTCTCTTTGGTCTTCCTCGAGACCTCTTGCCAGGCAGATCCAATTCCAGCATCCGTCTACCAATATATTCTCTATCCCTCCTCTGTACATGACCCAACCATCTCAGTCTGGCTTCTCTGTCCTTCTCTCCAAAACATCTAACATGTGCTGTTCCTCTGATAGACTCATTCCTGATCCTATTCATCCTGGTCACTCTCAAAGAGAACCTCAACATCTTAATTTCTGCAACCTCTAGTTCTGCCTGCTGTCTTTTGGTCATTGTAACAGTTTCTAGTCCATACATCATCGCTGGTCTCACCACTGTCTTGCACACCTTTCCTTTTATTCTGGCTGAAAGTCTTCTATCACATAGTACCCCTGACACTTTTCTCCACCCATTCCAACCTGCTTGGACCCGTCTCTTCACCTCTTTTCCACATTCTCCGTTCCTCTGGACTGTTGACTCTAAGTACCTGAAATCCTCCAGCTTCTTGATCTCCACTCCCTGTAGCCTCACTGTTCCACCCGAGTTCCCCTCATTCACACACATATATTCTGTCTTGCTGCGACTAACTTTCATTCCTCTCCTTTCCAGAGCATACCTCCACCTCTCTAGATGTTCCTCTACCTGTTGTCTGCTCTCACTACAGATCACAATGTCATCCGCAAACATCATGGTCCATGGGGATTCCTGTCTAACCTCATCTGTCAGCCTGTCCATCACCATTGCGAACAAGAAGGGGCTCAGATCTGATCCCTGATGGAGTCCCATCCCCACCTTGAACTTCTCTGTTACCCCTACAGCACACTGCACCAGTGTCTCACAGCTCGCATACATGTCCTGCACCAGTCTAACATACTTCTCTACCACTCCAGACTTCCTCATACAATACCAGAGCTCCTCTCTTGGCACCCTGTCATATGCTCTTTCTAGGTCTACAAAAACACAATGCAATCCTCTGGCCTTCTCTGTACTTTTCTATTAGCATTCTCAACGCAAATACTGCATCTGTAGTATTCTTTCTAGGCATAAAGCCATACTGCTGTTCACAAATGCCGACTTCTGCTCTCTGTCTAGTTTCCGCTACTCTTTCCCATAACTTCATTGTATGGCTCATCAACTTTATCCCTCTATAGTTGCCACAATTCTGCACATCCCCTTTATTCTTAAAAATAGGCACCATCACACTTTGTCTCCATTCTTCAGGCATCTTCTCACTCTCTAAGATCCTGTTGAATAATCTAGTCAGAAAATCTACCGCTCCCTCTCCTAGACAGTTCCACACCTCCACAGGTATATCATCAGGACCAACTGCTTTTCCACTCTTCATCCTCTTCAATGCCTTCCTCACTTCACTTTTACTAATTTTTGCTACTTTGTGGTCTACAATAGTCCCCTCTTCTACCCTTGTCTCTCTTTCATTTTCCATATTCATCAGCTCTTCAAAATAATCTCTCCATCTTCCCATCACTCTTCTAGCATCTGTCAATACATTTCCCTCTCTGTCCTTAATCACCCGGACCTGTTGTACATCCTTTCCAGCTTTATCTCTCTGTTTCGCCAACCTGTATAGATCATTCTCACCCTCCTTACTATCCAACCGAGCATACAAGTCATCATAAGCCCTTTGTTTTGCCTTTGCTACCTCTATCTTTACCATAATCTTGTAATTGTAGCAGTGATCACATCTGTTGTAACACACTTCATCAGTCCCTGTATGCATGTGTATCTTATATTTAATGTGTTTGTTTGTTATAAGATTGGCAGCCACACACACACACACACACACGCACACACAGAGTTTTTTTTTCTGTCTTTATTTGACATTCCATCATTGTCGTCGTCGTGAACAGAGGCGGCGCCCGGATGTACAAATCACATCCCCGGTCGGCATCATATATATATACATATATATATATATTTATACATATATATGTATATATAATATATATATATATATATATATATATATATATAATAATAATAAAATCCCAAAATGTAACGAGGAGCACAATTATACACTTTACTTTCTTGTTAGTGTGTTTATTTTATTTACTTATACATATTTTTTGCGTTAATAGGGCGTGATATACTCCGGATGAGGCACTTGGACACCTTTTTTATTATTATTTTTTTGAAAACGCTGATTAGCATACAGGGAGCTTCCTGGCCGCGTGCGGCCGTCGTCGGGGGTTACGAAAACAAACAACCAAACAAAAACAAACAAAAAAAAAGCCAAAGCGCTCGGCTTCTTCCTGCGTACCGCTGACTTTCACACTTTGGAGAGAAAGAAGGATCCCCCCCTCTCCCTCAGTTGAGTTTCGAAATAAAAGCACGGCAGATCCTGGCGGATCCTTGTCTCGGGCGGTTAATAGGACGCAGGGTTAGCTACGATAAATCTGCAAGCGGGGGAGCAGTTTCCTTTACTTCCTGCGACTGGGTAAATCACATCGTCCTAGCGGATGCTGCAGCGGGATATAGAACTCTGGCGGAGGTGGGAGGGAGAGGAGGGGATTAGCGGATTACTGATAACCTGGATAACAGACGACAGATTACAAATATAAAACGTGGCTGGAGGCTAAAAGACGAAAGGTTCTGCGTATACTTGAGTGCGAGCGTCCGCCATAGCGTTCTTCGGTTCGTCCTGGCAGGGGATGCGCGGGGTTATTGCGTTTCCCGATAATCCCTCTTGCACCCCTGGCCCGACGGAGTCGTTGTGCGGGGGGGGGTTCGTCGTCGAACACCTGAAGCGTTGTTAGTTGGTAGTTGGGTGTAATGTGATTGTCACCGTCGTGAGAGGAAGCGGGGCGATTCCGGATCGGGTTTTTTCAAAATAAAAAGGCCGGTTTACCCGCGATTTCTTATGGGGAAAAGTCTCCCGGCTTGAGTTTGTTCCCGGACTGGAATGGTGGAAGTTTTTTTTTTTTTTTTATGGCTCTTGAATGCGACTGCGACCTACGACCCCTCCCAGTCTCACACACACACACACACACACACACACACACATACATACACACTCCTTCTATTGCACATTTAGCTGACAACGGCTGGTTTGAGGAGCAGCGCCCTGGGGGGAACTACCACCCAGGACAAGGGGTCGCTCCTTGTGGACCCCACCCCCGCGGAGAGGTTCAGCGCTTCCCCCTCCAGCTCACCGTCCGCCCCCGCCTCCTCCTCCTCCTCGCCGCCTTCCGCCGGCTCCCGTCCCGGCAGCCGTCCCAGGCCTCCCAGGGCGCCCAGCCCAAGCATGGAAGCTGCCGAGAGTCTCAAGTGGAAGAGAGAGGAGTCGGACAGGCCGAGCGGCCCCAGGCCGCCGCCGCTGCCACGCCCCCCCAGGGGGAACAGAGGCGCCCCGTGGTGGTGGGCCAGCGCCCGGGTGTGGCAGAAGGCCGACAGAGGCCCCAGCCCGCCGAGGAGCGCCGCCGCCGCGCCGGGGATGATGATGTGAGCCCCGCCGGGCGGCGCCACATCGGCGGCACCCTGTTGCCCCGCCCCCGGCCGGCTGGGGGCGGGGCCTTGCTCCTGCGTGACAAAGTGGCCGTGGGCCTTGATGTGCTTCCGCAGCGAGCTTGGGTCGGTGTAACGCTTCAGGCAGCCGGCCATCTTGCAGTAGTACGGCTTGTCCACGTAGTGGGTGCGGGTGTGCTTGAAGCGGTCGCTGGAGTTGGAGTAGCGCTTGCTGCAGCCCTCGTAGGGGCAGATGTACGGCTTCTCCCCTGGAGGGGGGCAATAAAACGGCAAAAGCTCATAAGAGAGGCACCAAGGAAGGAATTTATTATTTGAATGTTAAATGTGGCGATCACAGCGGAACTGCACAATCTGACTAAAACGCCCATCCACACATCACACACATAATGTTACACAATCCCCGAATTTCCAATGACTTTAACCTCGACTTTAACCCCCTTTATTTGTCAAGTGTGTGTGTGTGAGTGTGTTGGTTTAGTGGAATGTGTTCCTTGGGCTGGGAGGTTATTGCCATAAACTCATCTTGATTCACTGCTTCTAACACGGGCCCTGTTGACTTTTTTGTCGTGTGATCACGCCCTTGTCAGTCAGTACTTGTGTCACACTTGTGTCTCATCACAGCCACAGCAAACGCAAAGTCTGATCTTTCGACAAATGAGTTGAGAAAAATTTGCATTTATTTAAAGGCAAAAAAAAAAAAAGGAAGACATAAAGCTAATAGCCAACTATAATTTTATTATTCCTGTTATACCTCCGCTTTTATTGTCTATCTAATGCCTTTCACCTGCCTGTTTTATGAGGCTAGTGAAAAGGATAAGTGGTATATTTTTGGTAATTTAAAAGTCAGTGTTTGCTAATTTATCGAGTCATTTCCTGCTGTTATTTAAAGGTTGCTTTTTTTTAAATCTCTACATGACATGTGAATGACCAGTCCAAGGTATAGGTCAAGCTCCACAGCAACCCCAGATGGGCAGTTTAGTCTGAATATTTCCCCCCCAAACTCACCGGTGTGTGAGCGGGTGTGTATCTTAAGGTTCTCCAGCCGCGAGAAGCTCTTGCTGCAGGTGGGGCAGTGATGGGGTTTCTCGTTGGTGTGCGTCCGGATATGAATCAGCATCTTGTACCTGCCGACAAAATGGAAGTCAAGCACGGAGAATGGTGCATTCACAGGACACACCAATGTTTATGATCGATTTTTAATTGATTGCAATTTTCCAGGATTGTTCAAGGGTGTTTAGTTTTTCTTAGTCAGCACTAGTTTTGGGACAGTGGCTGTGGCTAGTTTGGGGACAGTGGGTAGGGCTTGTTTGGGGAGGATGGGCAAGGCTAGTTGGGGGACAAAGGTGTGGCTAGTATGGGGACAGTTGACAAGGCTAGTTTGGGGAGAGTGCGTATGGCTTATTTGGGGACTGTGGGCAAGGCTAGTTACGGGAAAGTGGGAATGGCGTGTTTGGGGACAGTGAGTATGGCTAGTGTGGGGACAAGTGTATGGCTACGTTTGGAACAGTGGGCAAGGCTAGTTGGGGGACAGTTGGCGTGGCTAGTTGGGCAAGAAACCTGCTAGTGTGTGAGGGACCAGATCTCAGTCGCTGGCAGTCAAATATATTGGAATTTCAGACTCGTGTCACCAACAGCCAATGAGAAAGAGGAAGCAGGATGCAGGAAGTGGCCACAGAACATGGCAGAAATTGTGGCGGACAGCAAAGAGGGGGCAGGAGAGGGGAAATAAAACTGGAGTACAGATATGAAGGAAAGACAAGATAGCTGTGCTTACAACAGCAACAACTAGTCAACCATCAGCCATGTTTGTTTCCTCGCTCTCGCTCTCGCAAGAGTTTGATGCATTCCGTTGACCAATTATATCCAGCGTGTGACCCTCATTGGCCCTTTTCGTCATTGGTAACCATGATGACGGGGACTCTTAGCTTATTACAGCTCTGTAGCGGTGCGTTCAGGTACCTAGCATTGAAGCCACGGCCATTGCGGGCGCAGCCCTCCCACTGGCAGCAGTAGCCCGAGTCCTTCTCTGGCTTGACGTGAAAGTCGTTGATGTGGTCCACCAAGTCCTGCAGGGAGTCGAACAGCAGGTGGCACTGTGGGGTAGAGAGCGGGAATGAAAGAGAGAGTGAGTTTCATACTTGTCAATTATTTGAAATATGAAGGCTGTCACAAAGTGTCCTATTAAAAGCAAATATGAAATATATATCTATCATCTATCTATTTACTAGTCAATCTTTCTATCTATCAAACTGGATGTATGCTGTATTATGTGGGCTGCAGCGCTTCCCAGTGGTCAAAGTTCACATTGCAGCCTTTGTATTTTTCTGTGCGGCAGATTCCTTGTGAATCAGGTATTCGGACTTGTGCGACTAGGTCAATTTCCCCTTTTCCGAACAGAGTAATAACAATATTAATACCACTCTTCCATCATACCTTGGTCCAGCGGCAGGCCAGCTGACCGTCGGCAGAGGCGGCGGAGGAGAGGTGCCTCTCCCGGCTGCGGCCCAGGAACACGGAGGAGGGGAAGGCGTATCCGCGGGGAGGGCTGCCCATGGGCAGGTAGAAGGGAAAACCCTGAGGTGACGCTTCTGCCTCGACTCCATGGTGATGAGTTACCTCCTGGAGGGAGAACACCGCAGCAGGGAGAAATTATGGGCTGCAACTTCCTCCTCTTAAATTGCTGGATCTATCTATATATATGCATTTAGTCTGTGACGTAGTGTCAATCTATCAAATATAGATTAGGTATATAAGTATCACGTGTGTCATATCTGTATGTCCTCACACACACACACACACACACACACACACACACACACACACACACACACGCACACACACACGCACACAAATGATACTATGTACGTCCTTGGATGTCAAAAAAGGCCCTTTCAAATCATATCTGTTATCATTATTGTTGTTGTTAATATTATTAATATTATAGGCACACACACGCATATACATTATGTTTGTGTAATAGTATCAAACTTTAGTATTATCATAAATTACTTAGATAATTTTCTGCAATGCAGCCTCAGGGCGGCACTGGCCCGTGCCTCTCCAAGCCTGCCTTGGGGGGGCACGGAGCAGTGTCTCCCTGTGCCGGTCCCAAGCCCGGATAAATGCAGAGGGTTGCGTCAGGAAGGGCATCCGGCGTAAAACTTTTGCCAAAACCAAATATGCGAGACAACCAAAACTATACCATACCGGATCGGTCGCGGACCGGGTTAACAACGACCGCCATTGGTACTGATGACCTACAGGGTACTAATGGAAATTGGGCTACTGTGGGTCGAAGAACAAGAACAAGAAGAAGAGGTGGAGTGCGTGTTCGGAAGCAGAGAGAGAGGAGGAAGGGAAAGAGTCTGGGACTGAGAGTAGGGACTTTGAATGTTGGGACTATGACAGGAAAAGGTAGAGAGCTGGTCGACATGATGCAGAGAAGGAAGGTGGATATACTGTGTGTCCAGGAGACCAGGTGGAAAGGTAGTAAGGCTAGAAGCTTAGGAGCAGGCTTTAAGTTGTACTATTATGGTACTGACAAGAAGAGAAATGGAGTAGGAGTTATCTTGAAGGAGGAGTTTGTTAGGAACGTCCTAGAGGTGAAAAGAATGTCAGATAGACTTATGAGTCTGAAACTGGAAATCGAAGGTGTGATGCTCAATGTTGTTAGTGGCTATGCCCCGCAGGTGGGATGTGAATCTGAAGAGAAGGAGAAGTTCTGGAATGAGTTAGATGAAGTGATGCAGAATATTCCCAGAAATGAGAGAGTGGTCATTGGTGCAGACTTCAATGGACATGTCGGTGAAGGCAATAGAGGGGATGAAGAAGTGATGGGCAGATTTGGTATCCAGGATAGGAATGCAGAGGGACAGATGGTGGTAGATTTTGCAAAAAGGATGGAAATGGCTGTAGTGAACACCTTTTTCCAGAAAAAACAGGAACATAGGGTAACTTATAAGAGCGGAGGTAGGAGCACGCAGGTAGACTACATCTTGTATAGACGAGGTAACCTGAAAGAGATTAGTGACTGCAAAGTAGTTGTAGGTGAGAGTGTAGCCAGACAGCATAGGATGGTGGTTTGTAGGATGACTCTGGTGACAAGGAAGATGAAGAGGACAAAGGCAGAGCAGAGGACAAAATGGTGGAAGCTGAAAAGGGAGGAGTGTTGCATGGTTTTCAGGGAGGAGTTGAGAAAGGGTCTGGGTGGTCAGGGTGAGCTTCCAGATGATTGGACAACTACAGCTAGTGTTATCAGGGAGACAGGTAAAAGAGTACTTGGTGTGTCATCTGGAAGGAAAGTAGATAAGGAGACTTGGTGGTGGAATGAGGAAGTGCAGGAGTGTATACAGAGAAAGCGGTTAGCGAAGAAGAAGTGGGATACTGAGAGGACTGAAGAGAACAGACAGGAGTTCAGGGAGGTGCGGCGAAAGGTAAAGATAGAGGTAGCAAAGGCAAAACAAAGGGCTTATGATGACTTGTATGCTCGGTTGGATAGTAAGGAGGGTGAGAATGATCTATACAGGTTGGCGAAACAGAGAGATAAAGATGCAAAGGATGTACAACAGGTCCGGGTGATAAAGGACAGAGAGGGAAATGTATTGACAGATGCTAGAAGAGTGATGGGAAGATGGAAAGAGTACTTTGAAGAACTGATGAATGTGGAAAATGAAAGAGAGGCAAGGGTAGAAGAGGTGACTATTGTAGACCACAAAGTAGCAAAAATTAGTAAAAGTGAAGTGAGGAAGGCATTGAAGAGGATGAAGAGTGGAAAAGCAGTTGGTCCTGATGATATACCTGTGGAGGTGTGGAAGTGTCTAGGAGAGGCAGCGGTAGATTTTCTGACTAGATTATTCAACAGGATCTTAGAGAGTGAGAAGATGCCTGAAGAATGGAGACAAAGTGTGATGGTGCCTATTTTTAAGAATAAAGGGGATGTGCAGAATTGTGGCAACTACAGAGGGATAAAGTTGATGAGCCATACAATGAAGTTATGGGAAAGAGTAGTGGAAACTAGACTGAGAGCAGAAGTCAGCATTTGTGAACAGCAGTATGGCTTCATGCCTAGGAAGAGTACTACAGATGCAGTATTTGCGTTGAGAATGCTAATAGAAAAGTACAGAGAAGGCCAGAGGGAGTTGCACTGCGTTTTTGTAGACCTAGAAAAAGCATATGACAGGGTGCCAAGAGAGGAGCTCTGGTATTGTATGAGGAAGTCTGGAGTGGCAGAGAAGTATGTTGGACTGGTGCAGGACATGTATGCTAGCTGTGAGACACTGGTACGGTGTGCTGTAGGGGTAACAGAGAAGTTCAAGGTGGAGGTGGGACTCCATCAGGGATCAGCACTGAGCCCCTTCTTGTTTGCAATGGTGATGGATAGGCTGACAGATGAGGTTAGACAGGAATCCCCATGGACCATGATGTTTGCGGATGACATTGTGATCTGTAGTGAGAGCAGACAACAGGTAGAGGAAAATCTAGAGAGGTGGAGGTATGCTCTGGAAAGGAGAGGAATGAAAGTTAGTCGCAGCAAGACAGAATATATGTGTGTGAATGAGAGGAACTCGGGTGGAGCGGTGAGGCTACAGGGAATGGAGATCAAGAAGCTGGAGGATTTCAGGTACTTAGGGTCAACAGTCCAGAGCAACGGAGAGTGCGGAAAAGAGGTGAAGAGACGGGTCCAAGCAGGTTGGAATGGGTGGAGAAAAGTGTCAGGGGTACTATGTGATAGAAGACTATCGGCCAGAATAAAAGGAAAGGTGTACAAGACAGTGGTGAGACCAGCGATGATGTATGGACTAGAAACTGTTACAATGACCAAAAGACAGCAGGCAGAACTAGAGGTTGCAGAGATGAAGATGTTGAGGTTCTCTTTGGGAGTGACCAGGATGGATAGGATCAGGAATGAATCTATCAGAGGGACGGCACATGTTCGATGTTTTGGAGAGAAGGTCAGAGAAGCCAGACTGAGATGGTTCGGTCATGTACAGAGAAGAGATAGTGAATATATTGGTAGACGGATGCTGGAATTGGAGCTGCCAGGCAAGAGGTCTCGAGGAAGACCAAAGAGAAGATTTATGGACGTAGTGAGAGAGGATATGAAAGTAGCTGGTGTGAGAGAGGAAGATACAGAGAATAGGGTTAGATGGAGAAAGTTGACTCGCTGTGGCGACCCCTAACGGGAAAAGCCGAAAGAAGAAGAAGACTTAGATAATTTTCTGCAGGCATTTAAATATTCAAATAATTGTGACGATAATAATAATAATAATGATGATGATGATGATGATGATGATGACAACAATAGTAATAATAAGCACCAGCATCATCATCCTTATAATAATTCCGTTACTGTTGTGGTAGGTATTGTAGTTCAAAATGATGATCACTGCTTTTTAATACACAAAGAAAATATATATCACCAAATTGGTTTCAATTGGTGATAAATTCAAGATAAATAAATAAAAATCAGTTCAGGCACGGAAATTATCGACAGTTTCTTTTTTTCAATAGAAACATTGATTTATGTTCTTTGAATTGTTGTTATTATTGTTGTTGTTAGTATTGTGGTTAAAAATGGACACCCCAAAAATAGAAAGAATTTCTTTCACCAAGCGTATAATGAATAAATCAGAAAATTGGTTTCAAATGGCAACAAATTAAAAGTAAAGAATTAACGAACAATAACAATTTGAAAATATCAGTTCAAGTATGGAAATGATTTTATCTGAGTTTTTAAAACGATAAAAGAAGGTCTTAAATTAGTTTTATAAATATACTGTTGCATAAAGTGTGTGAAAATCAAAACGCCTGAATGTACGACCACTCCAGCCGGCAACGGTCACCTGACAGCTCGGCTCGCGTTCTCTCACTCTATTTTCGGCGCCAGTGGAGGGGGATGAAAGAGACGGCATCAGGAAATAAAGTAAAACAAAATAAAATAACAGGACACCCTTTTGTGTGTTTAGCGACGGATGATTAAATGAAAGCGCTTTCCAACCCAGGATCTGGAGTCCGGGCCTGAGAGGGGAAATTCTCACCGCTAACCAAATTAGCGTCGCTATTTCTGTGAGAGTGCGCTCGGTGCATTCGGGATGAGAACGCTTTTCACTGATGGGGTTCGGAGTGGTCGCTGCGGCAACTAGGATGTCTGCCATTATTCGGCGGCAGACGTAGATTCATCAAGGTGATTAGAATCTACACCTTCGAGATTGTTCTCCTCAATGACGCTGATCTTTGCCAATCTTTAATTTAACCTTCACAAATCTGTGTGTGTGTGTGTGTGTGTGTGTGTGTGTGTGTGTGTGTGTGTGTGTGTCAGCAGGCCGTTAAGTGTTCTGAAGCAAAAAACAAGCTCGATACTGCACAAAATGAAAAAAAAAAATCTATTGCGATAGAAGTGGTGTTCAATTTGAACTGGGGATGCTGTTATTTAGAAGAGAGGTCAGACTAAGTGTCGGATTAGGGACTAGATCATGGGTCAGATTAGGCAGGGAGGTTAGAGGTCAGATTAGGTGTCGGATTAGGGACTAGATTATGGGTCAGATTAGCCGGTGAGGTTAGAGGCCAGAATAGGGACTTGATTATCGTTCAGATTAGCGGGGGAGGTTAGAGGTCAGATTAGAGGTAAAACAAGAAGCCAGATAAGGGGTCATAATAGAGGACAGATTTGGGGACAGATTAGAAGTCATATTAGAGGTCAGATTAGGGGCTCAAACAAGAGGCCAGATTATGGGTCACATTAGAGGACAGATTAGAGATAAGATTAGGCGGGGAGGTTGGAGGGCAGATAAGGGGTCATATTAGCGGACAGATTGGGTGCCAGATTAGAGGTCACCTCCTGGTGCCATGTTTCTTCTCATAGTTAAGCGATGTAGCGGACTTTGTTGTGGGCGGAGTGGGCGGAGCCACGGCTGGAAAAAGAGACTCACCCGGGAGAAGAGCTGGTGCTGCGGACTGCTGCTGCTGCTGCCGCCGTGGGGGGGCTCCTGGGGCGAGGAGGGTGGGGACGAGGACGAGGACGGGGAGGGCGGGGACGGGGACAGGGAGGCAGCGTGGCGGGACGAGGGGGACAGGCTGAGGTCCATGGCCGGAGGCGTGAAACAGGACCCGGGTCGCTCGTGGGGGGGGGATCGGGAGTCTGCGGGGGATGGCGGGAGGACAGCGTCAACGGAACACTCACAACTTCCTGTTTGTCCTGATAGGCTTTTAATTTGGAAAAAACAGGACATTTTCAAACCACAGAGAAAGATGCAGGAAAGGAGAGAGGGAGGGATAGATAGATAGATAGATAGATAGATAGATAGATAGATAGATAGATAGATAGATAGATAGATAGATAGACATACAGACAGACAGACAGACAGATAGATAGACAGGTGGATAGCTAGATAGATGGATGGATGGTTGGAGGGAGAGAGACGGCTAGATAGATGGACAAACAGATAAATTGGAGAATGAATATACAGGCTGATGGATAGATAGACAGATAGATTGGTAGGTGGATGGATGAATGAGGGAAGGACAGAGAGAAATTAAAAGATAGATGGGAAAACGGATAGAAGAGACAGAGATTGATATAGATAGATAAAGGGAAGGACAAACGGATGATGGATGAATAGGTAGAAACGGATGGATGGATGGATGGATGGATGGATGGATGGATGGATGGATGGATGGATGGATGGATAGATAGATAGATAGATAGATAGATAGATAGATAGATAGATAGATAGATAGATAGATAGATAGATAGATAGATAGATAGATAGATAGATAGATAGATAGATAGATAGATAGATAGGGGTGGGTGGCTTGATAGACATTAAGCTACATAATAGAGCATGCAGAAAGCACATGATCAGAACAATAAGAACACACACACAGTGCGTGTCAGTGCGTCCCGGGGGACAAAGGCGTCCAGTGCTCTGTGTGACTCCGCCCCTCCTCACGTCCAAGTCACGCTGCTCTTGTTAGCAGCCCCGCTGGCGCGTGTGTGCACGTCCGCGTGCACGTAGCCAGAAGAGGGCGTCCATTGACGGCCCGGCTCTGATTAGATTACCGGCAAAGCGAGAACACTGAATCCACTTAGCGCACTATTGGATTAGACAGGCGATAATCCCTAATCACTGCAGCGTGGCGGCGGCGAGCAGGGAAAGGGGGCTGGGGCTCCGCCTCTCACCTGGCGAGGAGGGCGGAGACGGGAAGGTGGTGTAAATTAGGCGTGGCCTGGCGGTGCCAAGTGGCGCACAGATGGACGACGGGCACGCCCTCTTCCTGGGCCTGACGGCGGCATCGGCGCGCCCCGAGGGCAGCTTCAGGTCCAGCGGCTCATCCAGGGACAACATGGCGCCCGGCGACCCCGGCACACCTGGGGGAAGGGGGGACAAAACAGGCAGGTTTAACAAGATGGCCGATCTTAACTCTGATTGGCTGCAGAGGCGCCCAACGGCGGCGGTGGCATCAGGACAGGCGCCAAGAGGGAAACTTCCACAAATTAAAAGGACGGAGAAGAAAGGAGCAAGAGGCAGGACGCATGAAAATAAAACAAAGACAGGAGGAGGAGGAGGAACGCAGAGGAATGCAGGCGGAGGCTGTCGGGATTTATTAGAAAAGTTTTTTTCTTCTTCTTCTTCATCCTCCTACTACTCCTCCCTCCATCGCGTCTGGCCAGAGCGACACATGCTTTGTATTTTCCCTGCTGAAACCAAGCGGGTTTCTTCTGAGGGAATCGCTCCGCATCGTCAGGACGTCCCCCGTCAACCCCCTGAACACACACACGAACGCACACACACGCACGCGTGCCTCAAGTCTTGGGAAGAGAAGAGCGAAAATGGCCATTCGCGTTAAATCGCCGTCACCTGTGACTCATGCTGTTTGTCAGCGTCCCCGGTCACGTAGCAGAAACCGGGAAATGGAAAGGGGGGAGGCGGTTGCCCCGGTAACTGCGTCAATATCGCAGGGAGGGCTTGGGTGTTGGTCTTTTAATCTTTCCGCATCAATGAGATATTTTCTAGAAAATTGCTTTTTTTTTAACTGACGCCATAATTAAACAAACTCATTTTCATCATCTCTAATATTGTGATATTATCACTTATGTCATGATATTATACTCACATTATGATTCTTTTTGACATAGCAAGACATTGCAACACCAGTGCACATATCGCAACAACACGACCTGTATTGCGAGATCGCAACAGTGCGAGTCACATCGCAACTCGTTCCGCAACGTCACAACTCATATCGTGACATTGGTGCTCACATCACGACGGCGCAACTACAAATGCATCATTCACGACATATTATACATATTATAATATCACAGCACTACGACTGACATTGTGATAGATGGGCTCATATCATGACAGTAAATATATCACAACAATAATATCATGAAATAACGAGTCATATTGCAACATGACATCTCATATTGTGACAGCACATATATCGCAACACTGCAACTCCCATCACAACATGGTGACTCAATACTCATTGTGACATCTCATCATAACTCATCATGACAGTACGACTGATATCGGGACAGTATCACTCCCATCATGACATTACAATTCATATCATGATATTACAACTCATATGACAACAGCACGACTAATATCGTGAAATAACGGCTCATGTTGCAACACGAAGGCTCATTTTGTGATAATACATATTATCACAACGTGCAACTCATGACAAGGTGACTCATACTCACTACTCATATTTTGACTCATATCACAGTTCATATCACAACAATGCGACTCATATCGGGACAGTGGGACTCCTTACATTACGAGTCATATCCCGATATTGTGACTCATATCGTGATAGCTTGACACATATCGTGACATAATGACTTGTATTGTGGTATTACCAAATATCATGATTATTCTATCGATGAATGAAACAAAATTAAAAATTAAACTCAGCTTCGGACAGAGACTTTGTATCGGGTGTCCGCTTGTGGGTCTTTTTCTTTTCGTAACCCCCCCGCCCCTTCCTCCTCGTCTCCATTGCCAAAGTTGAGCCTCCGCGCAACGTCGCCAGGCGGACGTGTTCCCGCCACCCTCGGCATTTCTGCGGTCCGACCTGCACCAAAGGGCCAAACAAGAGTTTCGCAGTAGTTTTCCATCCGCAGAAGTGCGACACATGGTGTGACCCTCCTCCTCCCCCTCCTCCCTACTCCTCCTCCTCTTCTTCACTGGGTTCATGACTCAAATTTTGAGTTCTTACTCGTCGGCGTGACTCAAAGCCCAGATATCTGCTTCAAAAGAAAAAACATTTTGACAGAAGGAATCTTAGGGTGTGTGTGTGTGTGTGTATATGTGGGGGGGCTGCTAAACCTGCAGGGGGAAATCACCCACAGCTGCCAGGGGAAGTTGACACAGCGCACGTGCTACGTTTTTTTTCCATTAGTGCTATAAGGCTCGGTCATGACGCTACGCTAATTAACAGCTAGTTCAGTGTGTGTGGGTGTGTGTGTGTGTGTGTGTGCATGTGTGTGTGTGTGTGTTTGAAGATGATCTCGGACCAGCTGGTCGGGTCCCAAAGAAAGAGGGGAGGGAGATCTAGAAATTGAATGCAGGTGAGAGGCAGATCTTCTGAGCCTCCTCAGGTGGAGACGCAAGAAGGAGCTCAGTGCTGGAGGAGGAGGAAAAGCAGGAGGAAAAGGAGGAAGTGAAAGAGGAGGGAGAGAAGAAAACCTGAGGGCAAATCAGTTAAAGAATAGTTTTACATTTCGTGATCTTTGCTTATTTTGCTTTCTGGCTGCTGTTTGCAGCTGTTCCCCCTGCTTTCACCCCCTAAACACACACATACACACACACACACACACACATACACACACACATGCACACACGCACACACGCACACAGCTCTGAAAACAACCATCAGAGGCCCTGGTGTTTTCAGGCTCCAAATCCACGACTTAAAAACCTCAGTTTGGTGCGTTTGCTGACAGAAACCTCCTTTTTTTCCAATGTTTCTTTTTTCCTTCCCTGGAAAACCAACCTGGTTTCTTTTATATTTCTTTATTTTTCTTCATCCTCATAATAGTCAGTCTTCCCAGATATTAGCGACTGCCCGCTGACGGCCGAGCTAGCTCCAGCCATGGCGGCTGTGAGGGGGCTAACGCTAGCGGCGGCCAAAGATCATCCTCAGGCGACGACCGCGGCGTCCGATTCCCAAACCCGCCTTCGCCGTGTCACGTCCCGGGTTTCCCGGCGGCGTGCACCTCCCATCTGCCGTCCGCCGCCACCGTAATATGAGGCCAAGGCTAAACCACAATGAAGTCAGTGTTTAGGTCCCTCCGCCGGCCTTCCATCCACCTCGCCACACTGGTTTCACATTCCACGGCAACCTCGCTGACTTCCCTCTGTCTCACACACACAAACACTCACACATACATACACACACTGCTATTTGGAGTTAGCGCGAGGGCACGCACATACAGGACCATATGTATCCAGGCACGCATGCAGGCTAGAACCACAGCGGCAGGCATGCGCAAGACACATTAACCACACGTGAGCCCCCCCCCCCTTGCTCCCTCCACCCCCTGCTTCCCCCTTGCTTCCCCTCCACCCAAGGATCCCCCCCCTCCTCCTCCCTTGTCTTTTCCCTCAATGACCTGCGTTCGGGCAGCATGCCCAGAACCTCTTATGGATCCCCTACTGCCTAGCAAAACACATACTTTGGCTACTCGTGTATGTGTGTGTGTGTGTGTGTGTGTGTGTGTGTGTGTGCGTGTGTGTGTGGGGACCGGTGGAAGTAGTTAACCCACCAGCAGTGAGCGTGCACGAAAAACGATATTCGGTCACACCCTTATTCCGAGAGCTCTTTGGGGCTCTTTCAGTGTGCGGCGGCGGCGGCAGGCAGGCGGGGGTGCTTCTCCTCTGAGGAAGGGGTTCTGGTTGGAACGTCATCACTAATAATTATTTTCATATTCTGCTTTTTTTTTTGTATTTCTTCACCCCCACGTCCACCTCCACCTCCACCCCTACCCGCGACTCCTGGTCGCGGCACATTTGACAGGAAGCCTCGGTTTCCACGGCGCCCTGATCTGGCCTCTCCCCTCGCCTGGCGTTTACTTCTCCCTCTTACGCCTTCCTGTGGTTTTCCTCTCCCAGTCCTCCAGCGGAGCATACCTCCCCCTCCTCCTCCTCCCTTTTCTTCCCTCCTTTCTTACTTTCCTGCGCATTTTTCAACTCCCATTTTCCGTCCATTTTTTTTCTCCTCTCGATTCCCGTCATCCCCCCGTGGAAGGCCTTGAGCGGAAGGCGCCTGCCGCCGTTCGCTGCTGTCGCACGTTACCGTGACAACACATTTGTCAGAGAAAAAGTCACAGGGCCTTCCCGCAGAGTTTGGTGGGATTTGTGAAATATAAACAGTAAATCAGTAAAGTGACATCATTCCAACTTGTCAGCTGCATCAGTCCAACATGGCTGCCACATCTGTCCAACATGTCTGCTCCACCCATCCAACATGTCTACCACACGCATCCAACATGGCCACCACATCGGTCCAACATGTCCGCCGCATCGGTCCAATATGGCCACCGCACCAATCCAACTCATCTGCCCATTAGATCTAACAAATCCACCCCATTTGTCCAGACGTTTGTCACATCTGGCCACCATATACACCCATTATGTCCTACCAAATCGTCCAACATGTCTGTCCAGCATGTCTGTCACAATCATCCAACATGTCTAGCAATCAGTCAAGCATGTCTGTCCCATCCAATCAACATGTCCACCCCACTCCCCCAACATGTCCACCATGGCAACAACATGCATTCAATATGTCTGCCTAAATAGTCCAACATGTACTCCCTTTCCCTCCAACATGGCCACCACATCTGCCCAATAGGTTCGCCCCATCCGTCCGACATGTCTGCCTCATCCTTCCAACATGCACACCCCATGCGTCCATCATGTCTGCTACATCCGTTCAACATGTCCACCCCATCCGTCCAATATTTCAGCCCCATCGATCCATTGTGGCCACCATACCAATCCAACATATCTGTCCTATCCGTCAACCATGTCCTCCCCTTCTGTCCAACGTGTATGTCCAACATCAACGTACATCCTCACCAGCTCATCTGCCATGACACCGAACACCTGATGTGACGGGAAGGGTGAAAGAATCCTGAAGTGGCTTGGGCTGATAAGAGGAAGACAGAGGGACGGAGGAAACATCTGGGAGACAAAAACCCAAACGAGGTCCACGCCGATGGCGCCTCTTCAAAATCACACAATGTGTTTTCGATGATCTCCAACACCCGAGAGCCGCCTCGTCCAGCGGTCGCAAATGTATCGCATTGCAGGCCAAGAAAACCGGAGAGAGAACAAAAAAAAGAAAGAAAAACAGACGGTGCGTTCGGGTGTTTTCCCCGCCATTAGAAATTTTGCCATCGTTTTTTTTTTCTTTTTTTTTGCGGATCTATCACGAAAACCGCCGCTTTATGTGACGTCAGCAAAATGGCATCCCGGGACAGGGGCGGGGGCCCCCATGGGCCCTCAGGGGCCTGCGGGGGTACGCGGGCGGCGAAGAGCTGCAAAGGAGGGAGAAGAAAGAGGGGAAAGAGAAAGGGTGGAGGGGAAGAGAGAGAAACCAAAGGAGTCAGACGTGGTTCCCACCCTTTCCTCTGCTCAGACGTTGCCCATTATTTGTCTCACTTTTATCCCCCCCTCCTTCCCTCTCTCTCTCCCTCCCTGTTGCGTCTTGACAGCAAAGAGTGATGCAACTCTGTAGCGGCGTCCTGCAATACTGTGGCCTCCGGCAGCTCCTGAACGCCTCGCACGCAGAGGCCCGGGTCCCCTGGATCCACGCTAACTGATCCTGATATCCATCCGTGCAAAACAAAATTTGGAGGGTTTTAACTCTTAAGTTTTTTTTAAATCATTCCCGGATCAAGATCGTCACCTCCTGTCCATTTTGGATAAAAATCAAATTAAACATTTCCTTGCAACTAGCAACTAGCCGCCTTTGTTTAATTAGTAATAACCTAGTAATGGCCCGCGTCATCCTGACGTTCAAAACTGTCACATTTGACAACCTGGCAAAGAACGTCACATGACCATGGCGGAGTTTCACCTGCCGCCATGTGTTCCGATCGCACCACCTTCGCCACTCTGGGGCAGATAAGGATGTAGTAGCGCTGACTGGCCTATGGGGGGAAGGGCTGGCACATTTCTGAATTAAATATGTAATTTTATTTTTAATAGCCTCTCACATCTGATTCGCCGCCGGCTCAGATGCGGCGCCTCCTAGCCCCCCCCCCCCTTTCCCGGACGTGCCGGTGATCTGGCTCTAATGGAAGCTCAGACAGTAATAAAGGAGTATGCCGCCTCATTCCAGTTTATCCCACCGTAAATCAGAAGATAAACTTCACCATGTATGGTCCTGGCTGGTATGGGGGCTCTGCTGAATGACCTTGTTTCACCGTTTCCCCGAAGACAGAAGGCATGGGCCTCTGTGGGACCACCGACTGTCACTCTGCAGCTTTACATTAGCAATGGCCGAGCGGATGCTAGTTGGAAGCTAATGGCGCAGCCGGGCACTTTAGCAACTTTCAGCTTCCTGTTTGGATACTCAAAAAAAAGAAAGGACATCACGGGCCTCTGCATAACTGCCACCGAAAGCTGCTACTCCGCAGTCCAAGGCTTTAGATTAGCAAAGGCCGACAGATGCTAATCAGAAGCTAAATGTGCCGCTAGGCGCTTTTGCAACTTTCAGCTTCCTGTTTGGATACCCAATCCAAAAAAAATAAATTCAACATTGTCATGGACCTCTGCAGGGCCAGAGCCAAAACCAGTAAACTGCATCTTTACATTATTATTCCCCGAGCATATGCTAGTTGGAAGCTAATGGCACCGCCAGGTGCTTTAACGACTGTAAGCTTCCAGTTTCAAGACTTAATCCCCCTCCAAAAAAATCCTCGAACGAGCGAATCTTTGACTCTGTTTCGCCGCCACAGGAAGAGAAGCCGTACCACTGATCCAAAATCAGTCTGTCTTGCGTGCAGATGTTAGCAAGCGGCACCATCTTGTCCACGAATCCTCCCTGTCAGCGGTTGTCATTGCTTACGATGCGTTCAATGACCAGCGGGCACGGCGGCTTCGAATCATTTCACGTCTGGGAATGTGCTTAGAATGCGCACTAAACTAACTGGCGGCGGGGCTTATCCCTATAACGCCCCAGGAGAAACAGCCAAACATGAAAAAACATGGCGGTTTAGTTCAGGGCCCTGAAACTTCTCAACTTCTTTTCTCCCCGCTTCTTCTCCTTCTTCCATATTAGCTCTCCTCGCCATGTAGCCTTCCTCCTCCTCCTCCACCCATAATCCCTCGCTCCACCACCATCCCATCCACTTGGCAGTGGGACAAGGTCAACACAGAGACTCCTTCGCTTCTCCCCTCGCCGTAATTCCTCGCCGTCAGCGGAGCAACGGATCCCGGAGCCCCCGCCCTGATCCTTTCATCCGCCGAGGGGAGGGAGGGTTGGGAGGGGGGTCAGGGAGGGAGACGGGCCAAAGATGGATGGGCGGAGGAGAAGTCCGAAAAACTACAAAACAACCCGCGGCCCTTTTAAGCTTTTGTTGGCGTCGCCCGAAACCCTCTGATCTTTACCGATGAAGTCATAACGGGGGGGTCAGGGGTCGGGGGGGTCGGCCGAGGTGGACAGCACGGAGGGATGGTCGGAGTGAGAGATGGGTGGGGGGGTGTAGAATGGATGGAGGAAGAGGGAATGGGGGATGAGAATTTTGTTTTTAAGCAGAGGACAAGAAACCAATATGTCTCCAAAATTCATCCTTCCCTCTCCCTCCATCTCTCCATCCATCCATCCCTCCCTCCATCCCGCTGTCATCCAGACCTAAAACACACAAACACATGCGCCTCACATTCCTACGTGCAGAGCAGATTCACGCAATTTGTTTCCACTGCGTGCATGCGTGCGTGTGTGTGCATGTGTGTGTGTGTGTGTGTGTGTGTGTGTGTGTGTGTGTGCCAAGCCAGTAAATAATAACCAATCCCAGCTGTACTGCGGGCTGTTCCTCTTATTCTCATTTGGTTAGACAAAGAGGTGGAGAGGGAGAGGAGAGGAGAAATGGCGGCGCCGTCAGATCGCCGTATCACGAGAGGATGGGGGGGTGGAAAAGAAAACGGCAACAGACGGAGGCGCCGTTTTTCCGCGCGGACAGACATGACGGAGATCGTGACGGAGGCCCCTCCGGGGTTCGAGAGCCACCATTTGCAACGGTGGGCGAGCTGAGGATCTAGAATGCCGATATTTGGTGGCCAAATCAGCTCCCAGCAGTAACACTGAAAGGTGAATACTGGTTTCGGATTGGCTGCTTGGAAGAGCTATTGTTGTCACAGGGCTGGCTGTCGCCATAGCGACCAGGAAGAGCACAGGCCAATCAAAGCTAGCTGATCACCAGCCAGCCCTCCGCTAGCGTCCCAAGCTAAACAGGAAGTGCGGCCTCAAATCCTGGTCCTCAGGGAGGCGAGATGATGGAGCTTCATCATCGGACTGTCTGAGGAGGACGATAGTCGCCATGGCGTCTCTTGACAGAGCTGAGGATTGTTCGGAACTTTAATCCATCCCAGTTTTCCCCGGAGGATTGAAATCGAGAGGCCGCTCGGGGCGCCCCCTTCAAAGATGGCGGAAAACAACAATCACCAGAATCACTCAAAACGAGCCACTAAATAAAACTTCTTCTTGTTACAAACCCCAACTCTGTTGCCATGGAGATAGGAAAAAAATCGGGTAAAAAAAACAAACACTTTCTGACACGGGTTTTTTTTTTTTTTTTTGTGTAGCTTAACTGGTGGCTCAATCCCCACGGTTAGCTAACACAAGGCTACCCTAGTTGCTAGCTAGTTTGTGGAGCATCAGAAAGCCTCAATGCCTTCAGGCAAGACGCCGAATGATCCAGTTTGCGCCTTGCATGACGAATGGAAAGTTCTCCGCTAAGCTAGCGGGTTGTGATTGTTGCAGCGAGGCTGATGCTAACGCCAACAGTCCTCATTTAAATGTTTTGTTTTTATCTTCCCTTACACATCACGCTCCCTCCATCGCTAACGGAAGTTTTTTTCCTTTTTCTCCGTTCCTCTGGCCGAAAGAAAGCGGCGAGAGGAAGGAGAGAGTTTTCGGGGGAGAGATGGAGGGGGGACGGTGAGGAGGAGGAGGGTGGGGTTTGCGGAATTTGGTCTATGTTTGGTTTGGAAGCGCAGGCCCCGGCGCTGGGCTCTCAGGAGGATAATGGAAAAGAGGGGAGAAGAAAGGGAGGTTTATGGATGTGTGTGTGTGTGTGTGTACCCTCACAGGTGGTCGGCACACATGCCGATGGGGGGTGTAAGTGGGAGGGGGGGGCTTTTTGTGCGTTGGGGCAAAAAAACTGCGCGTGTTTGCCGAGTTGTGTAAGCACGCCAGGGCCGTTACCGGCGCCGAGGCCCCGGGTTTGTGCGTCGCCTCGCCTGTTTATTTGCAGATGTTGGCACGGACGCATGTGAGAAGCAAGAGAGGAGGTGAATGAGACATTCCTGGGAAGGAGGAGGAGGAAGAGGAGGTGGGGTGGGGGGGTGCAGGGAGCCAGTGGTTAGTTAGCGGTTAGAAACTAAGAGGAGAAAAATGAGCGTCTGGTCCAGGGCTGGGCCCGGGAGAGATACCACAACTGGCCCGGCGAGCCAAGCAGGAGGAGGACCAGGGGAGGCCTGATCCGCCGCCGCCGCCGCCTCTTCCTCGTGCGAGGCCAGCTAGCTCCTGCCTCCGCCGCAGGGGGAGAGGAGGAGGAGGAAGAAGAGAAGGAGGAGGAAGAGGAGGGGGGTGCTTTTATAGCAGGACTGAACCCGCTGAACTTATCATGTACAAACAGCGGGGAAATTATGGAGACGATGGAGGCCTTCGCCGCCGCGTGGGGTGGGAGGGGTCGGTTCGGAGCAGTGGTTCGGGGTCGGTCGCGTTGCGATGCTCGCACTTTAAGACATAATCCCTTTAGCCATTGGGCAATAATCTGTCCAATTTTTTTTACAGAACGGAGATATTAGTTACCATGGAATGGAACAGAATATTCCAAATGGAATCTTTCTATCTGTCTATCTATCTATCTATCTATCTATCTATCTATCTATCTATCTATCTATCTATCTATCTATCTATCTATCATCTATCTTTATGTATGTGTGTATCTATCTATTTATATATCTAAATCTATTGATTTTTCAATCGATTAATCTATTTTTATCGATCTAGTTTTCTTTTTATTTATCTACCAATTCATCTATTTTTATTTATTTATCTGATTTGTTTATTTTCATTTATTTATCTATTTAATTGACTATTTTCATATAGTCTTTTATCTATTTATTTGAGAAAAGCCAATAGAAAACTGAACATAAATTTATAATATATGAATATTTGATAGAACGTATGAATCCGTCCAGATTGCACATGACAATCTGTGCCACCTGCGATATTCTGGGATGCGAGCGCTCTTCATTCCCTTCATCTCCTGGCATCACCCCCCTTCTCCTCCCTCCACTACCTTTCCCCGTGAAAACGGCGAGTAGTCTCTCGTCCACTCTATGGGAAAAGCGTCAGATGAGCCGCCGCCTCATCTCTCTTCCTTCACACTCGGCTTCTGTTTACTTGCGCTTTTATTTGCTTCCCTCGCTTCCTTCCTTCATTTCTCTCCTTTCAGCATAAACACTCATATACTTCGTATACATGAGCGCCCTCCCACCATCCTCCACCCCGGCACAGACAGCGTGGGTGGAAGGGGGCCGAGCTGCAGACGCGCCCAACAACAACAGGAAAAGAGTTTTTACTTGACTCCATGTTTTTCGCTCCATCTACGAAAATCTTCCAACATAAGAAGAAGAAAAAGGGGAAAAAAAAGCAGCTGCATGATGCAAGGAGCCTGCAACCTGCGAGACGCTGCCGTCATACGAGCCCCCGCCTCAATCCAGGCGACGCCTTAACCCCTGACCTCCCACCAAATACCTGGCGCGGTCTCCCCTGGAAGTCCCCCTCAGTCTGGGCCACGTGAAAAAAAAAACAGATTTTTCTGGGCTGGAACCCAAGTTAGGGTTCAGTTTGCTGGATAAATTGTTAGCTACTTTGGCAATACGTCACATGACCCAAGCGGGGCGCTGGTCTCGCCGGCATCGAGTGGCTCTCTGAACTTTAGCGGTTTTCAAAAAAAAATGGCTGCGCACATGTCACGTGCGCCCACGTCAGGCCTCGGCAGTTCACCGCATTACGCAAAGCATCGCGGGGGATAAACCTCAACACCGGCATTTCTGCCTTGACCTCCACGGAGCTTTGTGCACTTAGGGAAGCTCTCTGGCTCGTGCACGAAACTGCTCCGGGAGTAAAAACAACTTTTGCAGCAGTTCCTCAGAGAGTGGGTTGAGCAAGCTAACCGACTAGCTCATTCAGTTTAGCCTCAGGTGCCTGGTGCGCCTGTCGGTAAATAAAATCCAAGAAGCCGGGAGCGTGAAACCCATACTTTGCAAGGAGTCGCAGACACCGCACAGAAGTATGTGGAAAGAAGGCGGAGTCGGCAGTCGGTACATCTGCAGGCCGCGAGCCGGGTTCCAGTCGACCGTATGGAAAGATTGATTAGCCAGCCGAAAAACTCCCCTCCTTTCCTGGAGCGGATTCCTCATCTCTCGTGTCGCCACTTCCTGCACAGCCGTCTGGAGGCCGCGCAGAATTTCACCGCAATTTGCCAGCGTTCAAGCTCTAATTTGTCAGAACACGAAGCCTTCCACACAGGGAAGAACAGCGTAAAGAGGGGAGGAAAGTGAAAGAAGACAACTTTTATCATAAATGTGGTGGCCCCGGGAGGGTGCCTTGAGGAGCTCCAGGAAAAATAAATCCACTTCAAAACCCTTTTTTTTCTGGCGAATATCTTCCATCACTCATGATTCTTCGTCCCGACCGGCTCGCACTGGGATTAGACAAAGCCCAATCAGCTCTCGTCGTTAATATTAATAACTACAGGAAAAGTCAGGCATGCAGGGCGAGCGTGTTAGCATGTATGAAAATCTGAAATTTAAAAAGGAAATTCCCACCAATTGAATGATGATTGAATGAATGGTGAACAATGTGTAAACATTTAATATATAGCATTAATAAATTAAAATGGCCGTAGCAGGTCAACATTTAGCTCCTCACAGTGGCTTGCTGCAGTCAGACATGTGCAACCATTTACTCACTCATTCACACGTCATCTAGAGACACACAACTATTCACCCTTTCATTCCACCAATTGTTCACTCCCTCGTTTGTCCAAGCACAGAGCCTTCCAGACCAGAAAAGAAAAAACCCAGTAGTTGTCGCTTATACAATACTAGAAAAGTCGGGCTTGCAGGGCTGAACAGAACATACGCAACGCAATGGCATGTTAGGGTGAGAGTGATAATTAAAAAAAAAAAGTTATACCAATCTCATTTGATGGGGGATACGTAAGCATTTGTGAAATAATTAATTCAAAATGGCATCCGTTTTGTCCGGGAAGGTCAGGCGCAGCGGCTCTGAGCTAATTTCCAATAGATGCTAACGGTGGCTCACGCTAAATCCGACTGGCGGGTAAAGTTTCACATGAACACACCAACTTTTACCCAAACCCGGAGGCCCTGTGAGGGTGCCCTGTGGAGCTCCGTGGAAATTAATCCACTTCTTTTCTTTTCTTTTCTTTTTCTTTTTTTTTTTTTTTTTTGCAAATACCTTTGCAATTCTTCGCACATGTCCCGACAGGCTTGCCCAGGGAAAACACACACGATGGCCAAACGTGAACTTTCATCCAATATCAAGGTGAAAAAAAATCAAAAGTTCAACCATGAGTACCCGTTCAACTGGAACATACATGTATTATAGAGATACTTTTTTTTTTAGATGTTATATATTTTGCATTTTCTTTACCGTGAGACTTGACTGCAGACAGGGGGTCAGCCTCTTTCCGGAAGTTGTAGAACCTCCAAAAAGACGGTGGAGGAGGTGGAGATGGAGGTGGAGGTGGTGTTGCGTTCAAGCCCGCTGCTCGGTCGCTTCCCGCGCCATGGTCGAAGTTCTCAGCTCAGCTTTGTAAAATAAAACACCGCTCCCGTGTGTGTGAGTGTGTGTGTGTGTGAGTGTGTGTGTGTGTGTGTGTGCGAAAGCAACACCTTTGGTTGAGTTGTCAGGTTTCAAACTGAGAACCTTCGTCCTGGAGAAGACTTTTGCTTTTTTTTGTTTCTTTGCTCTTTTTTTCCCCCCCCCTTCTTCGTCAAGGTTTGTTTGTTTTCGCCGCCGCGCCGTGGCGGAGGAGCGGAGACCGGAGGCGGGGTCAGGCGTTCCGGCTGCGGTCACTCGGTCCGGTCCGCCGCGGTGGAGGTGCAGAGCGGCTTCCTGAGGTGCATCGCTCAGTTGCGACGCTGGTCGACTGAGTCTCCGGCGGGCGGAGACGGAGGAGGAAGAGGAGGAGGAGGGATGGATGGAGGGAGGGAGAGAAAGAGAGAGAGAGAGGGAGGGAGGGCGTCTGGAGTCTGGGCTCAACGTCCAGCCTTCTCTCGGAGGACCGGTGAGGGTTCCTCAGAGAGGACATCGGCGCTTCCGGTTTGCCCCCCCCCATACACACACACACACACACAGACACACACACGCAGTAACTTGTCGAAAGAGCGCACGGGAGTTGTAATACACACCGACCGCGAATAACAACAATAACAACGGGAAATTATTGACGCACTTCCGCAGAGGCATCACTAAAGTGGCTGATTTTGACGAGTCCTGGTTGCCTAGCAACCGATTCTGCATCCAGGTGACGATATAGGCCAAACTCAAGGTCCGCGGGCCAAATGCTGACCTTAAAAAGGTCTGCTTGTCTTCAAATAAATAAGTCAAACGTGTGTATTGACCATAATGATAATAATTTATTGTTTATTAATTCTTCTTGGGGAAATTTGTGCGAGAGCAGTAGTCTGCCGTCCACCAGCGTCAGGAGAGCATTCAGGGGTTCGGGTCTCGCTCAACAACATTTCGACACACTAGGAGGAGCCGGGAATCGGACGAGGAATGATCGATTCTAAAGGCGATTGCTCTACACTGCAGTTTATCCACATCTGTGCCATTTTCAACAGGTGGAATTGAGAAATACAAATGATCCCTAAATGTCTAGGAAGAGAAAAGTGAATGCAGATGGAAGGCTGTTTCAAGAAAGGTGGTAATGCAAATGTAACATTTTGGATTTGAATGAGTAATAAATTCAGAGTTATTTAACATTAAGGAGCAATTACAATCATTTTATATTGTGGTGCTTGGCGAGGAAATGATGACGGAGTCTGGGGAGTCTTGGACGAGTCCAACTTTAATCAAGGAGCACCAACCACAAAACTGCATACAGTGAACTTCCAGGTGCAGATATAACCCCGACTTAAACGACACCCCCAGCCCCAAGTCCTGTGGGGTGAGAGGCCAAGCCCCTCAGTATCCACCACAACGTTACATTTAGTTACATTTATAGTGTTACTGTTACATGTGGCCCTTTGAGGGCAACTATTATGCTGGTGTGGCCTTCAGTGAAAATGAGTTTGACACCCCCGATATAGGGTTTAGGGTTTTACCTGCTCTCTCTCTCTCTCTCCTTCATCTCTCACTTTTATGGTTAAATTATCCGTATTCTTGATTTTAATTAATTTATATTCAACCTCTCACCCTCTCACTCACATGTGAAATAGAGACATAAATCCTCATTCTCATGTTATCTAGAGACATACAGCCATTCACTTGTTCACATCATATAGGGAGATGCAACCGTCCACCCTCCCGTTCACACATCTGGGCACTTTAGTGTCTCCAATGAACCTCATGCATGTTTTAGGACTGTGGGAGGAACCCAGAGGAACCCCAGACGAGGGGGGGAATGTGGAGTCTCCTCACAGAAAGGCCCCCCCGATGGGAATCCAGGCAGGGACCTTCTCGCTATGAGGAGGAAGTGCTAACCGCTGCACCAACGTGCCTCCCACGTTTACACATATTTAGAATATTTTTATTTTCTTTCTGTTTGCTCGACATCCAAACATGACCATTTCTGGAGTTTTTTTTTATTTTTATGGAACTTTGAACTGGACACCCAAATTCTTTCAATGTAAGAGTTTTCAGGAAAATGTGAGAGGAATCTTTGATTCTCCACGGGTTCCTATTCTTCTCTGGTTCGATCAAAGTCGAAATCAGCTTTATTGTCAATTTCTCTGCATGTACTGGACAGACAGAGGAATAGAGAAGCTGTTTCTCACAATCCCAAAGCGACAATACATAAATAATAATAATAGAGTGTAAATTAAACAGTAAAGTGCGTTGTTACATTAAACAGTAAACATTAAACTCTAAGGTATAAAGTATAAAGTGCATGCAGATACAAATGGCTGGTAAGATGAGAAGATGACAGACATTTTTACGGCATGAACACTGAAGTGCATAAATACATGTAATTTGAATACTTTGAGTAGCAGCAGAGGTTGTTTTGTTTTTTGGACAGTTTAGTGCAAACGGTCAATAAGTAAAACTATAATGGTATCTGGTACAATAGCAGTATGATGGTTTTCTCTGTGACAGTGCAAAGAAGCAGTATTGCAAAAAAAGGAGTAATGTTGTGATATATTGTCAGATTCCAGTAGAGAGTGGCGGGAGAGTTTGGCAAATTAATAAAAAATCTCTCTTCAATTCATTAAACCTTGTTTGAGATTAATTTGGTGGGTGAATTGTGCCTTTTTACATTTGTTTGTAAGAGTCGCTGAGAAAACTGCTAACGAAGTCTCTATATAATCTCTCCGACATGTCATTTCTCGTCTCCTGCATCAAGATGATATTGATCCAGATATCCTGAATCCAGGTCCCTTAAGGTGGAAGAAGCTCCACTCTCTCCCAGCTTTAGGCTCCTTCTGGCCGCTCTGTCGCCCTCTCGTGGCTACAAACCAGTGGCTTGTTATTTCCGTCTGATTTTTTTT
Source organism: Fistularia commersonii (assembly GCF_037954325.1). Lineage (NCBI taxonomy): Eukaryota > Metazoa > Chordata > Actinopteri > Syngnathiformes > Fistulariidae > Fistularia > Fistularia commersonii. Next base: position 13,133,099 of record NC_141295.1, read on the forward strand.
TTTAGGATTGTAGCTTTTTTTTTTCAAAAGAAGCATTAGTCCTTTCACCAAACACACTTATGAATATCAAATCGTATTTAACCGTTTGCATTTGTCCGTTTGCGGCATTCCTTCTTGAAAGTTGCATTTTTAAAAACTCAAAAAGCTTCTCCGTGCCTTGATTCTCCATTTAAAATGCCGAGTGTCTCCATGTTTTCGCTCTCTGACTCCAGATAAGGACCACTCTGGCGTCCACATTTTTTCTCTGGAACGCCAACGGTAAACAGACCCCTGGTCGATCGAGTCACATTAGGCTGTAATCAGTAACACCGTTCCCCTCGTTGGAACTCCGGAACCCGAGCTTTTATTTTTACCACATGGGCGCGATCATATCGACTCACAAACAGATGTGCCGGTTAATAAAGCGGCAAAGCTGCGAGAACCACGGGAGCGCCATCCCGTCAAGAGGCCAACCGGGGGCCTCACCGCGTGGCTCTCGTCCAAACGCCTCTTGACTGTTTCCTGCCTGTGGGGGCGGGGCTGCAAACACTCACCGCACCGTCAGCAAGAGCCCCGGGAATGTTTTTCCGATGATGGTTTAAAAAATAAAAAAAAACGCTCCAGATCCGCCTGGGTGACCTGATGCCGGAGGCCATGAAATGGGGCGTGGGGCAAGAAAGCAGGAACCACGAGACATTTTGAACACTAAAAACAGTTTAGCTTTGAGCTGGAGCGTAGGTGGAACCATCTTCTGATCTCCATCTGGGGGTTGGACAACCTCTCGTTGTTTGGGAACAGGCTTAAAACATATCTGAGAAAGCTTATAGTTGGCGCTAGGGTAGTCACAGGCTGACTCTGCTGAGGGACATCCCATAATGCACCTCTTTTCCTTCCTACTCTCATGTCCCTTCCTCCATGCATGGTAGTAACCTCCATCATTGCTATTTCTTTTATAGATGTCAAAGTCTATACATTTTAGATTAATGAATCAGTGGTTCGCAAGTGGAGGAAGCTGTAAAACGAGCTACAGGTCAAGAAGACGCAGCTGAGTTTCCGCGAACATAAAGCGAGGTGGCCCGAGTTGGAGGAAGGACTCAAGCAGTGGATCATCGAGCAAAGAAAAAGTGGGGGAAGCGTTTTGACGGTCACCATTCGACTAAAAGCAGTAACACTAGCTGAGGAAATGAAAATTGAACATTTCCAAGGAGGTCCGTCTTGGTGCTTTTGTTTCATGAAACAGTGCCATTTTTCCACCCGGACCAGGACACGGTAGCGCAGTAACTTCCAGTGGATTATAATGTAAAGCTGTCCATCTTCTGCTCCTACTGCAGCAAACACATCGCCAACAAACACATCCAGCTCAGCCACATCACTAACATGGACTACTACCATGAGAACGTTAAAGGGGGAAGTGTGGGCGTGGATTGTATATAAAACCTGCGCCCGATAATCAGGTGCACCCTATGTGTTTGTTGAATACAGTCATGGCACACATAACTGTGACTGCGCCTTTTAGTGCGGTGCGCCTTATGGTCGTGAAAATACAGTCATGTATCCTTCTGCTATCAGCATGTAACTGTTAGCGCTACTGCTATTAGTGGTAATAGATGATTTGAGCCTGTCCCTCCCCTTTCCATCACTCTCTTGCGTTCTCTCTCCCTTTACTACCCCAGCTGGTCACATTTTTCCACGATTCAGCAATTCGTCTTACTTTTTACATTTATTTTTAGATAGTGGTATTAACTTTTAAATGGACTGTTCGTACAGTTCGACATCATTTAATTACTTTTTGGCTTATTTCCCTGATGGATTACAATCAAGTATATTTTTAAAAGACTTAACAAACACCAGTGGCAGATAAATTTTAGATCAGAATTACACACAAGACAGCGCTTGACCGAGCTTGGTGGGCTTCTCTGCCCTAACAGATTCTATCATCAACAATGTGGCCCTAACTAACCTCTTCTCATTTCTTTCACACCTCGAAGTGGTGGTGTATTGAAGGGGACGCACAGCCATTGGGATCCCTTTTGGTGCGACGATAGATCTTTCAATATTCGCCCAGACATAATCCAATCCAAAAATATCTAATTTCTTGCGGATTTATTTCTAGTGTTATAATTGAATATATTTATAATAATTATTGTATAATAATTTTATAATTATTTCTATGTTAGATTTCGGTGGATTAAACCGGAAATAACGCCACCCGCCTCTCTTCTCCCGTCATCTTGTCTCCCTTTCACACTTCCTCCGCGTTGTGACGTAACAGCAGAAGCTCTGGTCACGTGCCTTTTTTTTAACGCAGTGCGTTGGTGTTTTTTTACTTGTTGCGGCCATCGGGAGAAAAAAGTAGCTACCGGTGGCTAAAGCTAATTGAGCTAAAAGGCAACGAGCGGCAGCAGCTGCATACGTCGATCGGATCGACTTAGACCAAGAAAGCAAGACATAATGGACGGCAGAGGCTACGGTTCTGGTGAATATACGATACATAAGTGATTATTGTTTGTGTATATATTTAAATAGCTGCGTTTACAGTGTTATAATTGCATTTATTTTAGCTACGTTCGATCGGTATTCTCGCTAGCTCCTCACTGCTTCGATGTTAGCAAATGCGGCAAACCGAAGGGCCCGACGCATAATGTCGTTTCCATGGATTTAAATGGTCTTCTTATTTATTTATTTTTTATTATTAATTCGCCATGGGTGCGTGTGGGGATGATGTCGGATTACAGGAAACACCAACGTGACCCAACGTTTTCTCTGTTCCCGCTAGCTAACGTTATGGGGTTTAGTGAGTCGACTCCGTTAGCCTGTAACTCATCTGATAGCTGTGTGGTGCTTAGTGCTGCCAACCTTGCTCGCATTTGATGCTAATGTAGGCCTGTGGCGGCTTTGTGAAGGGTGTGTTCACTGCACTGCCAAATTACTGCATTTGCGGAGAAATCTTGAGGAAAATCTGGACGGATTGGTTGCATGTAAAAATGGCCGCCTGTGCAAAACGGTCGCTGTCATTGCAACACGGCTACCGTCGTGCGTATCCTTTTCCTTTTATTTTGAACATTGAAGCCACCCGTGCTACTGTTAGTAAATGTTAGTAAATTACTGTAAGTAAATCATGCCGTTGCCGATCATCAGATGTTTTAGCGTTAATTTGTGCTGTGGTTTCATGGGATTCTTGGCATCTTGATGTCGTCCACATTTTCATTTTCTCCTCAGATGTCTTGCATTGCCCTTCAGTTCCGATTGTATCCATCTTTTATCTCCTGCAGGTTACTCAAATTGGGGAGGTGGAGGGTCAGGCAATAGAGGTAAGAGACCTTATGGGATGTTAAGATGCATAATGAATTTTTGATATCTGACTAATCTGGAAGTAAGTTATGTTGACAAGGTCATGCTCATTGTCAATAATCCTTTGTAAACCATCAACTAAGGTATTCGATGGAGTTAGACTGCTATGATATTAATACTGTTTTTTCTAGTTATTGACAAGTCAGTGGATAAAGTAAAATGTCTTACCTCTTTACTGTATAAGGTTCTGGGAACTTTGACCTGTATGGGGGAGGTTATAAAGACTCCATGTCCGGGCTCGGGGGCTATGGCGGCGGCGGCGGTGGTGGTGGTGGTGGCGGCGGCGGCGGCGGTGGTGGCGGCGGCGGCCACATGAAGAGAGGGCTGTCCGGAGCGTCCCTGCTTTCAGGAAAAAGTACACATGCAGATGCAGTCATTGCCAAGATTAACCAGCGCCTGGACATGCTCACTCAGCTGGAAGGGGGTATGAAAGGGGGTCGTGGTGACAGGTAAGATCTTTATCCCTTTGGTTGTTTTTCTTGCTACATTACATCTTCACATATAAGCTGCTACAAACACATTTCAGTTAGAGCTGTGGGTATTTATTAATCATGAAATGTGATGTTGGACTGGTGTGAATACATCCATTGGCATATTTAGCGATCTTTACGATAGAACTCGCCTTGGGCGGCACCGTGACACATGGTCGGGGGTGCACACAGATTCAAACATATGTAGCCATGAAAGCATTGTTTTTTTGATGCAAAGAATCCACTGTGCCTCTGAAAAGTATTGATTTAACATTGAAAGTCCCTGGAATGGATTGCTTTTACCAGGAAAGTCTTTGTACTCTGTTTTTTAAGTCTTATAGTGACTGGAAACTGAATGATGTGCAACCAAAACATCCACACACGCCATTATACTAATCTTTTTACTAGATTTACATGGTATCACGTACTATGGAGCCCACCTTAAGTTGTACGCATTGAGCATTTCCACTTTGTCCCAGCTGTTCATTCATTCACACGCACTCATCTCTCATCCATGCGACCTAACCTTCCCTTCTGGCTTTAGGTCTCGCACAAATGATGAGTTTCACAGGTGTCGGCCTGATAAATACCATGTCACACTGAGTTGTCTGTTGAAGGTTGTCTGCTGTCTACTCTCTCACTTGTGGAAAACAAGACCCACCCCCTATTTTTGCCCCCTCTCTTGAGTACTCACTATGGTCCTGTCACTTCTTAGTACATTTCACCCCTTGCGTCTGTCTCAAGACATGATTGGTTCTAATGGACAGCGCCCCTGTCTGTCGTAGGATCATTGCCTATCCTTAACCAAGGAATAGGTCTCAAAACTGCATTTCCTCTCCTCTGCAGGATAACATTTGATCCCCAACTTAAGCTGTTGGTTGGATGAGTTTCTGTAAACACAGCAATCAGAGGAAATCAGTTGCACCACCATGAAAACTGCAAGCAGAGTGTTACCTTGTTTCAGAGCACCAATGTCTGATCTCTGTGTTTTGTAACAAGTAAAATGAAACAAACTGGGAGAGACAAGAACACAAACGGAGAAATCCAAACCATGGAGGAGAAGGAATAGCAGGTGGAGAAATCCAAACCTGACTGCCCTCCCTGCCTCCCTTGCTCTCTGCTCTCTTCTATCACCCCTCTTCCTCCCTCCTGCAGGTTTGACCAGTACGAGTCTTTCGACTCGCGCTCCTCTGCTCTCACCTCCTCCCGAGATCTCTACAGATCTGGCGGCAGTAGCTATGGTTATGGCGATGGCCGTGGGGACAACATGCTGTTGGGTCAGCGAGGAGGCTCAGGCTTCGGAGGGGGAATGGGGCTAGGGGGAGGAGGAGGCGGCTTCGACGGCCTCTCCTCTCCCTATGGAGTCGCTAAAATGCGACAAAATATGAGGGACTCCTTCTCAAGTGGCCAGGGAGGAGGCTCTGGAGGTGGAGGATGGGCTGGAGCAGGCCGCCGTTCCCCCAGAAGGGGTGGAAGCGCTGGGGGTCGAGGAGCTGGTGGAGGGTTTGGAGGCCGCAGGACCGACCCCGCTCCATTAGGTGGAGGTGGTCGGGGAGGCAGTCACTCTCCAGGAGGTGGTAGAGGAAAGCTCCCATCCCTCCTATCCAACCGCATGTACCCCGAGAGTGGCGGTTTCCATCAGGGTTCCACTCAAGGGCCTCACGACTTTCCTGGGAGGCATTTTGGAGGGGGCCCACGGGCCGGCCGCCAGCGAGGCCGCAAGAGACCCCTCAACAAAGTAAGTACCTCCAGCCAAATAGGAAAGCCCTCCTCAGACACTGGGCAATGTTTAAGCCCATTCTGACCCCCCCCTTTTTTTCTTTTTTTGTATCTTCAGCCAGCGGGCCACTGAGCCCCACAGTTTAGCGCCTGCGATCTGCCATCTAAAGGAATTGGCTACAAAACACCTCTGACACACATTTGACTTCTGGCCTGGCCCTTCACTTGGGCCCAGCTTTAATTCAGCCAGGCCAAAACGGTGTCAAAGTACCACCCCTTCTTTTCCGTTAACGCCAGGAAACACTGGCCCTCCCCGTCCCTAACATGTTTTAGTCTAATCTCAAGTTTATGTCTTGTAACAACAAAGGAAGTGTCAACCTTGTTTTGTTTTTTTTGGCCCCTACCCAAGGGAGTGTTTGGGAGAAGGTAATGCTAGTGGCAAGGAACTGACCAGAAAAAAGGGGCTTGGTTCCCTGCAGAGGTTCTGACTTCTCCAATCAGATCTTTACTGACACCCTCAAAAAATCGATATCGTGGCAGATCTGGGTTCTTGTAGATTTACCCGGATCTCTCAAAAAAAGAGAGAATTCAAACGTCCAGCACATTCCACTGTGCTACGGTTTGTTCTCGTCTTCTCACCCTTTCACTGTATTAATATATGAAAACAATACATAACTAAAATGTTCCTAAAAAATATTTGTGCCTGTATTGTAAAGCCAAAAATATGGATGGATGGATGGATGGATGGATGGATGGATGGATGGATGGATTGATGCATGGATGTAAAGCAAAGAACATTTTTTTTCTCCTCCCACTTACTAATTTGTGGTGGGGAGTTCAATGAAACGGTTGTATTTTATTTAAAAAAAGTAAATAAGAGGTCAGACAGCCAGCAGTCTGGAATAGTCCTTGGTTCTGTGTCGGGCCCGGTCCTGCCGGCCCACAGCGGCTGGCGTTTTGAGTTCCAGTGTCTTGGTGGCTGGAGTGCAAATGACTATTTATCTCTGCCGGTTTGTTTCACAGCAACAGATGAGGCCTCAGCGGGAACTCCAGAAGAAGAGAAAGCAAACGCCGAGCGAGGGCGACGAGCCCGAGTCCAAGATGAACAAGACCGAAGGCATGGGGGAAGCCAGCGAAGGCAAGAGTCGACAGAAACCTCTGGAAAACACACACTTGAAACACACAAGCATCTGTTTACGCCGTGGTTCCTTTTTCCAGAACAAACAGAGAAAAATGGAGATGAAGAAGAACCGAAGACGGAGGTTGAGGTGAGCGGAACGGCTTCCTCATTTCCCTGATTCGTTTCTTAAAGAATTTCTCCAATGTATTGATTATCCGGAGTTCTAATCAGAAACCAGTGTTCGATTATAAGATGAATGGGCATCCCCAGTTACTTCTGCACTTGATGTGAATGTAAATCTTTGATGCTTTCCTCTCATAGGAGACAAATCCTGTCGACGACGGAGATCAAGGTAAAATTCCCCCATTGTAGAAACATGCTCCGCTTCATGACCTTCTGAAAAGGCTTATCTCCTTTTGCCTCTTTTTTTTCTCAGCTGCACCAAAGCAGGAGGAGGGTTTCCAGCCCAAGAAGAAGCCTCAAGGCAAACAAAACCTGGGCCAGGGTCAGGACAAACCCCCGAAAATGAGGAAGAGGAGGGGATTCCTGGAAAGGTGAGGGATCTGGTTGGAGGTGTTTAAGTAAAGTGTCTTTTTTTTTTTCCCCTGCCATGTCTTTGAAATGACACTTCTCCTTGGATCCTCCCTAGGGTGATGTTTGCCTGCTCCGTGTGCAAGTTTCGTTCATTTTACAAGGAGGAAATGGAAGCCCACCTCGACAGCCGCTTCCACAAGGACCACTTCAAGTTTCTCTCAGGCCAGCTGTCTAAGCCCACCACAGACTTCCTGCAGGTGAAACCTTTGTTCATCATTAATCCTGATTTTTATAAATATGGTGGGAGGTTTAATTTGGTTGCCATACAAGTTGATTGTCAACTAGTTTGGAAGGCAGGTGGTGTAAATAAATAGATAAACCTCGCTGCTTCATCAGGAGTACCTCCAGAACAAATTCAAGAAGACAGAGCAGAGGGTAAGCCAGCTGGAGAACCACAGCGCCGCCATCTGCCAGGTGTACAAAGAGCAGGATCTGACCCGGGGTGAGCAGCAGACACACACAGGAGCCTGAAGTGGCATGTCCAAGCGGTCTCCCATCTCAGACATCCAGACCATGTGTCTCACTTGTGTTTAGAGCTTGGCATGGAGCACTTCATGAGGAAGGTGGAAGCGGCCCACTGCGCAGCCTGTGACCTCTTCATTCCCATGCAGCACCACCTGATACAGAAGCACATCAAGTCGCCCGACCACAGCTACAACCGCAAGGTACGGGCCCCTCAATACTCTGTTAGCAGACCGGGTGTAGCCGTTAGCCTTCCCCTGTGTACCATGTGACCCTGTCCCCCCCACCCCTTTGATTCAAGGCTATGATGGAGCAGTCCAAGAGGGCCAGTGTGTCTGTGGCGCGCAGCATCCTCAACCACAAACTCATCGGCAAGAAGCTGGAGAGCTACCTCAAGGTATGGGGGTGATTGTCTCCATGGTGAGAACTGACCGACTATTCATTGCCTACTTTGGTGACACACACAGCGCTATCATCCAGCTGCTCATCAGGAGTTAACCGGTCATTAAAGAGCAGAACCTTGTTCCCAAAGTTGTGAACAGATTTCACCTCATGGCGATGTTTTTTTAATCACATTTCCATAGGTGCTAATTAAGAGCTAACCTTTGTACAAGGGACCAGTAGGTTATTTTGCCGAGTCATGTTTCCACTTTCAAAATTGATTTCCACCGAGATGCTCTGAGGGTCTTTTTGATTTGTTTGGTAATTTTGCCATCCAAGCAATCACATGACATTTATAAACAGCCATTACTTGATATCCTTAAGTTAATTTTTTATTAAATTATTATTATTATTATTTATTAAATTATTATTAGATATTTATTAGATTATTAAATTTAATGAGATTACAATTTATATTTTTTTGAGCCTGTCTCCGATCATATTCGCCCCTGGGTGGCGATGACAATGTTTTGAGGTGATATAAATGATCATCGATACCTGACCCTTGTCCCCCCACCCCCCGTAGGGCGAGAACCCCTTCATTGGCAACCAGGAGGAGCAGGACGCCGAGGACTCCATGGTGATGGAGGTCTCGGAGCTGGAGATGAGCAGCCAGAAGGAGGAAGGCCAGGAGAAAGAGGAACCGGCATCTGAGGAGAATGCTCAACAGCAGGTGGCGGCGGTGGAGGATGAAGCCGGAGCAGAAGGAGCAGCTGAAGAAGAAGAGGCAGAGGCAGAAGTAGAAACAGTAGAAGCCGAGGTCGTAGAGGCAGCAGAAGCAGAAGCCGTTGATGCGACAGAAGCCGAAGCTGCAGCAGCACCGGAGGAAGAGGAGGAAAAGATGGAGGAGGAACCCGGATTGGAGGGAGAGGAAGGGGGGCACCACGTGGAGGAGGAGGAAGGAGAAGAGGAAGGTTTTGAAGTTGGGGAGGAGGAAGAGGAGGAGGGATATGTTGTGCATGATGAGATAGGTGACGAGGGGTTACAGGCTGAGGAGGAGGAGGGAGTGGAGGTCGCAGAGGTTTTGGAGGAAGACAAGACGAACGAGTGACTCTTGACCCCTGATTTACCTTCGACCTTCAAGTCCCTGACGACCCCCCCCATTTATCTCCAGGCACATTCATCCAATTAATGACAGGGTTCCTCCCTTCGATTCCATTGTCTTCACTATGAAATGCTATTTTGTTTTTATTTAGTTTTTTTGAGCTAGTCGGACATTTTGGAGGTTTCAATCATTTCTTTGAACAGTCGTGTGTGTGTGTGTGTGTGCGTGCGTGCGGGCGGGTGCGCGCGCATTTCCCCATGATGTCAAGCAATGCTTTTAAATACTTTTTTTTGTTGTGCCTTTACTTTAGTTCCCCTTCTTTCTGTCTCCTGGGAGTCTTTATTGTAAAGGTTTTGTTAATTTCATTTTTAGCCAAGAGTCCAAACTCTGTCATCTAAATGTTGGTTGCAGATATCGGTGAGGGTGAATGGATGATTCCCTTTTTTTTTTCTTCCTAACTGGTAGTCAAATGTGAGACAGTTGGGCTTGTTCTGTGGCCAGCGTCATCAGGTTAGCATGACTGTTGTTTCACTGATGATCTTGTTGAATAAATGGCTGTTTTGTACATCCTATTCTCACTCGTCAGTGATATTTACTGCTCGTCTATTTTCTGCAGAGACCGAAACAAAACCTGTTCATCTCAGTATGGGAACCTCAACTTTAGCCCAGGAATGTGATGGTTTTAGACTATCTGCTTCAGATTATACTGTTGGTTACATCTAACTGTGTTGGGGAGGGGGCAATTCCTAATTAATTGGATCAGAATGAGTAACCTAAAGGAATAATCCCTTAGCTCTTGTAAACTTTTAGTTGTCTCTCTGCCTATATCCTCCTGTGTGCCGGAGACCGAGTGACCCTCATATCTGCCTCATATGACTAACACCACGCAGAAAAATACATTTAAGATGCTAATCTTAAAAAGTTGGTTCGTATTATTCACATCCTGTTTAAACTGCTAGTACATTACAGAGAGGTACATTGCTCTCTCTATTGGAGCTGGCCAGAATTAAGTCATCAGGGATCTATACTTTCTATTTTGTTGTTTTTTTTTCTAATTAAAAAAATGATTTTACCCCTTCAGTACCACATACAAACAATATACAAAAAGCAAATTCTAACTTTGCTAATTCAAATTTTTTTTTTAATTTTCATATCCATTCCAATGGACGCCAGTGATGAAACTCGAATGACCTTAATATTTGCAGTTGAGGTGCATAAAAATGTGCCTTCCTCCTCCAAAAAAAACAAAAAACAAAAAAAATAAATAAATATATATATATATATATATATGTGTGTGTGTAAATATATATATGTATATAAGTGTATATGTATTGTCGAAAGTTGATTTTTCCCTTGATCATGAAAATCATGCAGAGGTCAACTTTGAATTAAAATAAAATTAAATAAAAAAAGCACCTTTCTTTTCCGCTCCACGACTTTGACCCTGAAAGCCTTTTTTTGTTTGCGGCGGAGCGGAGCCTATACGGCAGAAATCGTTGCACGGTGTTGCATGATGGCCCCCGGAGGACGGGAGGGGGCGGGGCTTCCGGTGACGCGTTCGTCTCTGACCACGCCCACCCACCCCTCCTCCCCCAACCCCGTGCGTCTGACGTCACCGACGTCGGACGGGACTGTTTGTTCTGGATTTGGGGCGAGGAAGGTCTACGGGCGCCTGGCGAACGACTGGATAAGGTAACGGTGTTGCGTTTTGCGTGGCCGTGCGGGCCGCACCGGCGTGTCCAGCCAAAGTGCGTGACCGCGGCGACCCCGCGGGTGGGCTCCCGTGCAGGCACGGGTGGCGTATTTCGCGCGCTGTCAAGCTCTTATATGTGTGTGTGCGCGCTTCGGCAAGCCGAGCATGAGCTGTCTCCGTAGGCCCAGCACCGGTTTTTTAGCCGCACGGTATGGAGGTATTCCCCGGGTTTTGAGCCAGTGTGGGTCCGTGTCACCGCCTGGGTCCAGCGTCGGTGTCCCCGCGGCGCGCGGCGGGGCGGCCCCGGCCCGGTCCCTGCGACGCCGGGCAGCCCGCGCTGTCAGTGTATGCAAGCTAGCTGCAGGACGGGCTCCCGCTAGCATGCTAACCGCTCGGCTGTTTGTTTGTAGCCCCGTAGGCCGTATTCGTGACATAACTTACGCTCCCTCGGCGGCGTAGTTTACGCGCCGTGGCGCAGGAGCCGCGGCCGTGCGTGACGTACGACCTTTCGAGAATACCAACCCCTGTCGTGTGTCGCTCCGGAGAAGGGCCGTTTGACGTCCAGAGCTGTCACTCCGCTGGCGGCGGACATGGCGGCGCTCTGTCACAGAAGGTGAGCGGGGCGACGGCGAAGCGCCGCGGCTGTCGGACGAGCTAACCGCCGCGTTAGCTCACCGTTGGCACGGGGAAGCGAACCGACGACGCCCCCCCTCCCTTTTCGGGCTCGAAGTAGTTGAGATAACGGAGGCTACGTGGTGCGGGCTTTGTAGCAAAATGGCTGATTGATTTATTTAGCATTCCCAAGGTTTTGTTGGTAAACGACCGCTGTTTAATCGCCTCCCGGGTTCGATGTGTGACGGCCGGACTCGACCCGCCGCCTCGGCCGGAGGCTCCGGAGCCGCGGCTCTTCGGCTAATACCTGCTAGCATCTAGTCGGTTGTTGTTGTTTTGTATTTGTACGTCCCGGATATTTCTCCACCATATTTTCTCTTAAAGTAACTGAAATTGTGTTGGACCTCGGATATACCGTTGTTTAAAACACTTATTTACATTTTTTTCCTACTCTTAATGACTCTTCTTGTTCCTTTTTCATTTGACTTTGTTGACAGTAATTAGCCAGCTAGCTCACATCACTGTCCTTGCTAAAATCAAACAGAGATCCCCAAACTCTAATATGATATGTAAAGCATAACTATATTTATGAAAGTTTCTGAAGGTTTTCCCGTTTTAAAAAAAATATAATTTTTGTTTAAGCCATCACACCTTGTATCATAAATGCCATCATACATGAAAAAATCAGCCACCAGAGGACAGACACAAATTCATAACTTAGATTTATGTAAAATAAAGAAGTTAAATCCTTTATTTCTTTCAAATATCACTCATAGACACTGAAGAGGTGTGAATACCTGTTGGTGACTTTAAAATCCTGAAAGATTTGCACTTTATCACAGTTTAGAAGCGAGATTGAATCCTTTGGAGCCTCCTCACGGTTTAACACGTTTTCTTTGAAATTAACAATATTTTATATTTTAAGTATAACGTGTTCATAATCTGCGATACCACACAGTACAAAGGCACATTTAATCAATACCTATACTGATTACTTGGACTTGTATTGTTACTTTATCTGAATAATTTTATATTCAGATGAATAGTGCGAGTAGTAATACCACAAAACATCTCCCAGTGTCAACCAGTGAAATCACCTGGCACCAGTATCTTCTCTGCACCCTTCCCCTCCCCTTTTAACCCAGTGCTAAGAAGACGCAACATTCAATCCTGTCACCATGCTGTCCTCCGGCTCTTATCGGGAAGTGTGATGAGCAGATGTGCATATTGCTCAGACGAGTCCAGTGAGCGCACAAGCGGTGTGGCTGCACCGTATCCTGCAGCCCGGGCAAAATTCGGCTCAGTCTTTGCTTTTGTAGCACTTCATGTACCTTGGATGTTTTTTAAATCTCATACTAACTGCCTTCCATAATCTAGCCTCCAGACATTGGATGAATCCTTGCTAATAAATCCACCTTATTGTTTGTCCTGGTTTCGAGGCCATGATGAGTTTGGTACTGAGTCCGAAAACAACACTGGGATCAGTTAATCGGTCAGTTGTTAACTAGGAAATATGCAAAAATAACCCCAAATAATAAAAGAAAAGAAAAAAATCCATGAAGAGTCATCAGCAACCAATGACGGGAAATTAGTCAGCAGCTGCAGGATATTAAATGTTGAAGATACATTATTTAAAGGACCAATTGAGATGGGGTTGTTTTAAAAAGCAGAATTTGATGCCTTGTGACAGAGACAAATTTACCATTGTTGTTATCCAACTTTAAAGGGCCATAAACTCAGATCCCGGGTTTCCAGTGTCATTGTGCCACTGGTTATGGTTTTTAATCCGAAACATTGCTTTGGAGTCCCCACATTTTCCCTGCGTGGTTCTCCAGGTTCCCCGGGTTCCCTGGGCTCCTCCCACAATCCAAAGACAACCAGCAGATTGGCCGGAGGCTCCAAATGGCGTGAATAGTCTGATGTCTCTATGTGATTGATAGGTGATTATCCAGGTTAAACCCCGCCTCTCTCGCAAAAGCAGCTGGGATTGGCTCTGCCCCCACACGTTAAGCAGTTGACACAATAAATGACTCAAATTGAGTTTGGGTTTTCCCCAAACAATGCTGGCAAAGACGCGGAGGCGTTTATTTTATTTTTTTTACACGTGTCTGAGATGACGTCCTGCCTTGAAAAACAGGCTTGGGAATATTACGGCTTGTATCTCTTGGTGGCATGCGGCCACATTTTCATAAGTGGTTCGGTCGTTTGACATTCACAAGGTTCACACCCTGGCGGTTGTCAGTTGGCTGATTTACCAGGATGTCTTGACCTCATCCGATGGGCCTTTGACTTCAAACTTGATTCCTTCTTTGGTTATCAGCATTGCGTTTTCTGCCCCGCACACTAAACGGTGCCTCCTTCTCTCCTTGCCTCCTAGGTGTTACTCGATGCACTCTATGCGCTTTTCAACCTCCTAACCCCTGCCCCGCCCGCCCCGCCCCGCCCCGCGCTGCCATCAGCCCGTCCGTTTAGCCACAGGAGAACGCTGCCTCGTCTGCTCGGCGATATGACCGCGCCACTGAACTGAGTCACGGCGGCACAGCAACAAACATGTAAGTCCTCTGGATAGTCTAGTTTTCAAGATAGTCTGAGGGCACACTGCACGACCATCACCGTGGTTACCGATGTTGAAAAGACTCTGAGAGCATTAACGACCGTTGACGTCACAGACCACGTGATTGGTCGACTGGATGCATCAAACTCGCCAGAGCAACAGTTTTTAGAGGGTAAACAAATATGGCCGACACCAGGTAGCTGTGCTAGCAACCACGACAGCCATCTGCTATCTCCGCCATTGTCGTAGTCCAGATTGTCTCCGTTGGCCCTCTCCTGCCTTCCCTATTCACCACTGTTGTTGACATTTCCGCTAACTCCTTTCATCTTCCGCCGCTACTTCCTGCAACCTGCCTCCTCTTTTTCACGGGAGATTGGCATGCCGACTAGCCATGCCCACTGCCCTTGACTAGCTCTGACAGGAGACCAACTGTGAATCGTGGGTAAAATGGTGCATGACGTCTTGTAGTTTGTCCCGGGTTATGCGCCGATGGTGATCCCGGGTCCATTTGAGGTTGTTGTAGTGACCTCCACGTCCTGGGGGGGTGCGCCATATGAGTCATGTACAGTTGTGGAAAGTGTAATGAGCCCTACATGCTTTTCCTGTGCCGCCCAGAGAGTCCAGCCAGGAGTGTAATGGCCTGAGGGGGGTCCCCCCGGTCCCACCTGCCCCCGTCAGGTCCAACCTGCCCAAACTGTGTGCTCAGCGACTGCAAAGCGCCTCTGCGATGGGAGACGGACTGGAGGCGGGCAGCAGCCAGAACCCTCCCTCGGCCCCGCAGCCGCTCCCCTTCAACCCCCCTGCCCCAGAAACATGGAGTGCCGCCAGGCCCAAGAGACAGACCAATCAGCTGCAGGTGGGGCCACGCGAGGAATATGTATTATAATATTATCTGGACTCTAGATTCAGCTGACTGGAGTTTAACATCTCTCCCCCCCCCCCCCTCCTCTCAGTACCTGCTCAAAGTCGTGCTGAAGACATTATGGAAACACCAGTTTGCATGGCCCTTCCAGGCTCCCGTTGATGCAGTCAAACTGGGCCTGCCTGTGAGTCTCTCTCTCTCTTTGTGTGTGTGTGTGTGTGTGTGTGTGTGTGTGTGTGTGTGTGTGTGTGTGCGTGTGCGTGTGCGTGTGTGGTCATCTCCGCCTGCCACAGCTCAGCAGAGATCTTTGTCGCCTGAGAGGGACCTGTAGTTGGTTTCTTTCCGTTGAATGGGGGTCAGATTAGCATCATGGCTAACAAATGAATGAATGAACGAATGAATTGCAGAGAAAAGCTCAGCAGATAAACTTTAGATGTTTTTGATGAGGCAAAAGGGTCACATAGGTCGACGCCTACAAGCATCAGAACCCCCCCGCCACTAAATATCCCCTAATGCAGATGTGTTGGAGAGGAAGCAGCCATGTACAACAGCGTCCTATGATTGGTTGAGGATCACAGACCCCACCTTCTCTCCTCTGAGTTCTGGCTGACAGGGTAAAGTCACCTGTTCATGTAGGTGTTAATGTAGGCATTGACGGCCCAAAGGACGTTTCTCCGTGTCCACATTTAGGGGGAACACTACAAATCCTACCTCATGGATGACTAGCAAAATAAGGTTACCTCTGATCAGATGGTTAATAGTTTGATCCCTGGTTTCTTGGGCGATGCACTGATGGTCCATTCAGCACCTTGCAAGCGCAGCTCTACCACCATCTGGGTGAATGTCATCCAGTGCAAAGCGCTGTGTAAGTTGCGCAGCCGCCATCTTGGACGGCCAGGTGGCGTCATGAGTCACGGAATGTAACCAATCATCCGTGTTGTCGGCGGAATGGTAGTTCAATAATGGCTTTGTTAAAGGTGGAGGCCAGTTGGTGGTTCTCCCAGTGTTCTCATGCCTCATCTCCACCCAAGGACTACTACAAGATCATCAAGAGCCCAATGGACATGGGCACCATCAAAAAGCGCCTGGAGAATAACTACTACTGGAACGCACAGGAGTGCATACAAGACTTCAGCACCATGTTCACCAACTGCTACATCTACAACAAGGTCAGTCGCCGGGTCACAACTGCGGCCCTGGTCGCCATGGAGAGCTGACGTGTGTGTGTGTGTGTCTGTGTGTGCAGTCTGGGGATGATATCGTGTTGATGGCGAAGGCCCTGGAGAAGCTCTTCCTCCAGAAAGTGGCAGAGATGCCCCAGGAGGAGTCGGAGATTGCTTTGGTGTCCAAGGGACGCCGCGGGGTCAGGCGGGACACCGGTAGGTTTGTTTGTTTATTTGATTGTTTACCATGATTTCTGGACTATTGAGCACACTTGACTATAAGACGCACTGGTGAGCTGATCGCTATCTTGGTCTTCTTCCTGCGCACTAATTGAATTGAAAAGCCTCAGAATTTTATGGTAATTTCACTGGTCCAATGTGAAGAGGGATCGTTTTTGAAGCCACAGTGGTCAAAGCGTGTGAAAAAAGTAGTGGCTTATGGTCCGGAATTTACAGTCATTCAGATTCTTTTTTCGAAGGAAAGAGCCTGCAGACGGCTTTAACGGGGGTTGACTCTCTTCCCCCCCAGGTCTGATCACCAAGTCGGACTCGGGACAGGACTCTTCGTCCCCCTCCACAACTCCCCACACCCGAGGTTTCTCCTCCCCTGCCACCCTTGCTCAGACTCACGCCTCGCCATCCCCACAGGGCCCCCCCATCCTGCCCCTGGCGCAGCCTCAGCCCCCACCCCGCGTGCCTCCCACCCCGACCCCCCACGCGCCCCAACTGGGACCCCCGTTCCCCCTCTCGGCCCCCGCTGTCCTGACTCAGGGCATGACCTCAGTGCTCCCCCCGGCCCCAGCACACCCGGGTCTCCACCCCACCCAGCTGCTGCAGAGCGCCCCCGCCCTCATCAAGGTGAGTGCTGCTGGAACACCACTGATTCAATCTCCCATCACCTCCTAAACTCTGGTGTTTCCATAGCAACGGAAGAGCCAGAAGAGGAAAGCGGACACCACCACGCCCACCGCTAATGACCAGCTCAGCGAGTCCTCCCCCATCTCTGTGGAGATGCGGCCACGCCGGGAGAGCAGCCGCCCGTCGAAGCAGCCCAAGAGAGACGCGTTGCAGCCGGACTCGCAGCACCACCCGGGCGGCGGCTTGGAGACGGGCGGCATGGCGACGCCCAAACGGCAGGAACAGCTGCACTCCTGCATGAGCATCGTCAAGGAGATGCTGTCCAAAAAGCACTTAGCCTATGCTTGGCCCTTCCACAAGCCTGTCGACGCCAAGTCCCTGGGCCTTCACGACTACCATGACATCATTAAGCACCCCATGGACCTTAGCACCGTCAAGGTGGCGCTGCCGAGCTGCCCCTCACGTTTTTTATTGTTGTTTTTTTCCCCTGTAAGCCACCTAAACGCCCGCTATTGTGCTTCTCCCACAGAAAAAGCTGGACAACCGGCAGTACCGAGACGCCCAGGAGTTCGCCGCCGACGTGCGGTTGATGTTCTCCAACTGCTACAAGTACAACCCTCCGAACCACGACGTTGTCGCCATGGCGCAGAAGCTACAGGTGAGTCTTGACACTAACTCTAAATGTGCCCTTCGAGGGTTTCCACAACCCTCTGTTTAGGATATATACACACCTGTCTTTGGATTTGCCATTATCTTAGCATAGTGAGTCACACACCACAATACACGTGTTTCCTGGTCACTACGAGATACGGTTATGTGGTAGACCTTGACCATTGCACCCTCCGGCCCGGCAGGATGTGTTCGAGATGCGCTTCGCCAAAATGCCCGACGAGCCCGAGGAGGCGGCGCCTGTCCCCACCCCATCGTCGGCCCTCCACCCCGCCCCCTCCACTCGGCAAGCCCCGCCTCCTTCCGTCGTCTCGGAGGACGACAGCTCGAGCTCCTCCGAGTCAGAGTCGTCGGCGGCCGACTCGGAACACGAGCGGCAGCAGCGGCTGGCTGAGTTACAGGAACAGGTTAGAGGATGGCAAATGAAGGGGGAGGGGGGCTTTTGAGACATGACAGGTGGGTGGGCCTCGCAGAGCAGCTCCGCCGAGCATGGGCGGCGTTCGGGGGCCCCTAAGACAGTAACGTTATGTCTCTACGTTGCGTGCTTGTGTGCTGTCGTTTGTACGCGTCCCGCAGCTCAAGGCCGTGCACGAGCAGCTGGCGGCGCTTTCCCAGCCACAGGCCAGCAAGCCCAAGAAGAAAGAGCGGGAGAAGAAGGAGAAGAAGAAAGAGAAGCACAAGAAGAAGCAGGGGCCGGAGGAGCCCATTGAGGTACCGCCGCCACCACTGCCCAACGCCCTGCTGCAGAACTCCAAGAAGATGAAGAGCAGCAAGGAGCAGATCATGGTCAAGAAGGAGCGGAAGAAGCCCAGGTAGGCGGCCGTTTACATTCCTCGGAGGTTAATTAGTTCTTCTGTTTGCAGTCGTGTTCAGCTCCTTCCTGCAAACAATGTATTTTCCTCATATTGTGAGCTGTGAGTTGTAGGAGCTAACGTTAGCACCTCTGCTAATGCTGTGGCTTTCTCCAAAAAACAGCAAGAAGGAAGGAGGTAAAAGCAGCCGCCCGTTGCCGCCCCCTCAGATTGGGCCCACGCCGCTAGTCCCCTCCGCCTCTCTGGAAGCAGAAGACGACCTGGGTATGGATCATTGGTCTGTAGGCGGGGGGTTCATGTAACAAAACCGCCCGCTCTTTCCAACCCGCCGCCCCCTCTCTCTGTCCTCAGACCTGTTTGGGGGCGTGTCCGCAGACCGGGGGAAGCCCATGACGTACGAGGAGAAGCGCCAGCTCAGCCTCGACATCAACAAGCTGCCCGGCGACAAGCTGGGCCGCGTCGTGCACATCATCCAGACACGCGAGCCATCGCTTAAGAACTCCAACCCGGACGAGATTGAGATCGACTTCGAGACGCTGAAGCCCTCCACGCTCCGGGAGCTGGAGAAGTACGTCTCCAGCTGCCTCAGGAAGAAGAAGAAGCCGTCAGGTGGGCCACAGATCCAGACCGAATGACTCATTCGAACGTGAAACAGCATGGCTGAAATGTCCAATCGTTTTAGAATAGCACGTTAAAGATAAGGCTAAAGTTTCTGACAGTAGCGTGTGTTTGTGTGCGTCCATGCAGCAGAGAAGCCCCTGGAAATGACAAATGTGACAAAGATGAAGACCGGCTCCTCATCTTCGGGCAGCAGCGACTCCTCTGACAGTGAAGACTCTGAGAATGGTGAGACAAGGCGATAGAGGCGGAGTTGTTCTCAGACTTCTTGGTGGATCAATTCAACCATCTCCCCGTGTCTCCTCAGGGCTGGTCCCCAAGCAGCAGAAGATCTCGTCCATCAAGGACTCCAAGAGGCCCCATCAGCAGCCCCATGCTGGCGGCGCCGGCCCGGTTGCCCCCCAGCTCCAGCCCCAGGCGCAGCCTCACGTGGTCCAGTCCAAGCCGCCGTTCGTCCCGCCCCCGCCCGTGCCCGTCTCGGTCCCGCCCCTGGAGCCCTCCCAGCTGCTGGGCCCCGGCTTCGACCCCTTGGCCCACTTCATGAACCCACACCTGACGCCGCAGAACCCGGAGCCTGGCCCGGCCCTGGCCGCCGCTGCCGGCCCCCCCCTCTCCTCCATCCTCCTGGGCTCAAACACCGCCTCAGGCCAGACGCCCACCGAGACGCACCCCTTCCTCAACCAGCATCCCATCATACCCTCGCCAGGTAGGTTGACCTGTCTAGAGAAAATACCTTCAACATCTGTACACTGGAACCTTGGTACAAGTGCATTGACCTTATCGAGTTTTCCGAGATACGAGCCGTCGCTCAGTGTTTTTTCGCTTTGCGACCAGTTAGGAGCGAGCAGGATTAGTATTTGACACACCACCGCCACCCGGGAAAGCATGTGGACTCGTCCATGAAGAGATGCAGGACTTTTTGTCGGTGAGATACCGTGATGGAGAGCATCATCTGTGAGAAGGCAGGAGACATTTAAGGGGATTTGGTGTGCAGCGGACGGCAGGAACGCCAATGGACGAGGCGTCGGAAGTGTCATTCAAAGCTGATCGGGGACAAAGAGGAGCGATGTTCTCTCCGTCAAAGTTTACATGTTACATTTCATTTATAAAGACATTTTAAAGATACATTTTTCGTCACAAAACCATAGGGCTGGAATGGATTAGTAGCGTTTCAGTTCATTCGACAGGGGAAATGTAATTTGTTATACGAGCGAATCGAGTTAGGAGATCGGTCACGGAACCATTTACAATCTTGAGTCAGGAAATTACTGTAAATGATTATTTTACTACTTATCCAACCCGCTGGCTTTGTCTCCTCAGCGATCCACAACGCGCTTCCCCAGCAGCCGTCGAGGCCGAGTAACCACGCCGCCCCGCTCCCCCCAAAGAACTCGCAGCCACCGCCACCGCCACCAGCCCCCCTCCCCGTCCTGCCCCCGCCATCCCCCGAGCTCCAGCCCTCGCTCCCGCTCACCCTGCCGCCGCCAGTGCCCCGCCCCCGTGTCCCCTCGCCCCCGTCACACGGAATCCTGGGCACGCTCTCGGCACAACCCCCCCAAGCGCTTCTGGAGGACGACGAGGAGCCGGCGCCCGCCAGCTCGGACACCACACCGCTCAGCCAAGTCCAGACCTTCCTGCAGTCGCTACAAACTCGGACCTCGGTGCAGCCGCTGACGCTGCACGCCCACTCACCTGTGCAAGCTGCCGCGGAGCTGGTGGCACCCATACTGGCCCAGGCCTCCATGACGTCCGCCCCGGTTCTGACGCAGCGGCACGCCGCCGGCCCCACGCACATCCTGCAGCCGCCGCCGCCGCCGCCACCGCAGCAACAGCAGCCTTTCCCGCACGCGCTCACCTCGCCGCCACTGGCGCTGGTACCACCTCCACAGCAGCAGCAAAAGGGGGCCGTGCTGCAGCAGAAGGTGCAGCAGCTGCAGCTGCAGCAGCACCAGCAGCAGCAACAGCAACCCTCGCCGCGCGCTAAGGCCGAGCCCTTCTCCACAGGTTCGACGCACAAAACACCAAGGTCGCCTGACGCACAAGTCGGGAGGAAACACAAACAAGCCTCTCCCTCTGTCACTGCCATATACACATATTCATGATTTATTAGTTACACTGCGATATTTTTACCAGCAGGCTAACACCAGTCGGTTAATATCCTCGAAGGAAGTCCAGGCCTCCTAGCTTTTATGTTTTCTTGTTTTTGATTGGGTCTTTAAATGTTTATTGTTTCCTCTGAAAAAAATTAAACCAGCCTTCACATGTCAGGGGGGTTCTGAATGGTTAAGTCCAGTATCCATGCAAACGGCACGAGCTCTAAAGAATACCCAATAACCACCGGCCACAGACAAAGCTAGTTGATGTTTGCGTCAAAGTACAGATGCTGCTGTGGGGTCAAAGGTCATGGAGTAACTGTCGTTGGCTCCCCAGGTTGCCTGCGTGAGAGTCCCTCCCCCCTGATGATGCACTCGCCGCAGATGCCTCAGTTCCACGCGGCAGGACAGTCGCCCCCACAGATCAAGAAACACGTCAGTTGTGTGTGTGTGTGTGTGTGTGTATGTGTATGTGTGTGTGTGGGGGGGGTGGGTGTGGGTGTGTGTGTTCGTGTTCTGGGGTTTGCAGGTTGAATATGAATTCTGAATTCTACACACACATGTATTAATGCTTGTGTGTCTGAAGGACCAGAGGTCCAACATGGTGGGGGTGAAGGAGGAGAAGCTTTCGCCCGTGCTACCCCCCTCGCCCTTCAGCCCCAGCCTGCGACACGATGCGCACAAGCCCGACAGCAAACACAGTGAGTATCTGGGTCGGCCACCGGGTGGCGCTGCATCTGATTCACGTTTGATGGGTCTCCCTCCTCCCGCAGGGTTAGATCTGAAGCCATTGGACGGTCCTCGTCCTGGGCCCCGCCTCCCGGAGCCCCCGGTGCCCCCCTGCTCACAGCCAGACAGCAAGATCAAGCAAGAGCCCAAAACCCCCATTGCCCCCAAGAAGACACCGGTTGGTAATCACACACAAACACACACCCCTCACACACGCAGCTTCCTCTGACATCCCCCCCACCATCTCCCCCCTCCCTGCAGGATGTGAAGTTAAAGAACATGGGCTCGTGGGCCAGCCTGGCACAGCGCTCCCAGTCCACGCCGGCGTCCTCCGTCCGCTCCTCAAGCGACAGCTTTGAGCAGTTCCGACGGGCAGCACGCGAGAAGGAGGAGCGGGAGCGGCAGCTGAAGGCGCAGGCAGAGCAGGCGCGCAGAGAGCAGGAGAAGCTACGGTGGGTGATTGACAGTCGGCGCAGTAACTGCCCCCGGGGTGTTTGCCGTTGGAGTAATTTGCTTTGAAATTATGGCATGTGTGTTTCAAAGCCAGTGAGCCGTCTGTGATTGTGCGGAGAAAGTCTTAGCCTAGTTCAGTGGTTCTGACGGCCCGCCTCCCATCTACCTCTCTGTTCAGTAGCCGAGACGACGAGGACACCATGGAGCAGGCCCGCCGCGCACAAGAGGACGCCCGCCGGCGCCAGGAGCAACAGTCGCCGCTCGCCCCCACGCCGCCGGCCTCCACGCCGCCCACCCACTCCCCGCAGGCCCCGCCCAGCCAGCCCCCGGCCCCACCCCCAGCCTCCTCCGCTGCGCAGAACGCCCTCGACCAGCAGAGGGAGATGGCGCGCCGCCGCGAGCAGGAACGGCGCCACAGGGAGGCGGTGAGGAAATATTGCGTTGCGATAATAGTCATTAAAGAAATTTTCAGTATTTGTTATTTAATTAACTAAAACATAATTTTTTTTTTCACCATAATGCAGCTGTATTTTTATCATGATGTATCAATTATCTACCAAAATATGATTTAATATATTTATACGAAATGAACGCTATGATCTTGAGCTGTCGACGTTTTCCTCCGCAGATGGCCGACACCATCGACATCAACTTCCAGAGCGACCTCATGGCCATCTTTGAGGAGAACCTGTTCTGAGATGCATCTCCGGGTGGGGGAGTTTGATGGGTGGGTGAGGTTAATTAGGGTGGGGGGGATGCGGGAAAAGGACCTGTAAACACACGCACACATACACACACACACACACACCACACACACACACACACACACACACATACACACAGAAAGCTCTGATACACACAGCCGCTGCTTGCCCCGGTCGCTGTCCTTCCTCTCTGTCATGTGAATAGGGGAGGGTTTGATTGACAGCCGTGCCCCCCCCCCCTTGCCCCCCACCTCTGATGCCCAGGGGTCCGGCTTGCTGTTTTGTTTTTTTTTCTCCTTTTCCTCCCTTTTTTTCTTTCTTTTTTTTCATTTGAAAGAAGGCGGGATGTGAGCGCCAATCATCCAAACTCCAGGTGTAAAACGCGCAGTGTGGAAGCGAGGGGAGGAGGCGGGGCTTGGAACGAACCAATCACATGCCGGTACATCCCCTCGTCACCTCTCACACACACACACACACACACACACACACACACACACACTTTGCGACAACGCCCTTTTTGCCGGAGAGGCATGGCAGTAAGTCCCCTTTGCCTTAGCACTCTGGCCTGTAACCGTGGCGACCACCCTGCAGATTATACATATTATATATAAACAGATACGTGAATATATATTATATAATGAGGAGAAGCCAGATGCGGGAGAAGCCGTGAGGGAGCGGGGCCGGCGGTAGGGGGCGGGGCCTCGGAGCTCCGGGTGATTTTGTAGAACTTTACTGTAAAGAAGAAAAAAAAGAAACAAAAAAACTTTTTTATGATTCTACGGAGGAGGGCAGTTCTGTCGTTCCTCTTCCCTCCTTTCCTTTTCTCCTGACCCAGACCCGCCTGCCGGCGCTCAACCATCCCTCGCTTCCTCCTCATCCTCTTCATCTTTTCTACATGTTTAAAAAAACAGCATCTCCTGTGTTTTGTTTTTTTTAATCGCTATTTAATTTTAAAATCACGTGAATCGCACCCTCTCCTCCACCCCTCTATTTTTTTTTTTTTTAAAGCCCTCCATCACCACCCTCCTCCATGCTCCCATGTTCTTCCTCTCCACCTCGCTTCGTCGGCTCTCGCTCGCCATCCTGTCTCTTTTATAGGTTTTTCTTGCAGGGGGGTGGGGTTGGAAAGGTGTTTCCGTGGTGACGGGTGGGTGGGGGGGCCTCTTTTCTCTTCTCTCCTTCCTTCCTTTCCCTCCCTTCCCTTCCTTTCTCTCCTTGCTTAGATCACCCTGAGGACCCGTGAGTGTTTTTAAAAAAAATCTATAATCATGTTTTTTTTTAAATGTCTCATTGATTTTCTCTCGCTCTTATTTTTTTTTTCTCTTTTCATATTTGAATGATTTCTCTTCTTCTACTTCTTCTTCTTCTTCTTCTTCTCCTCTTCCCTGATTTATTCTATCCAGACCAGCCATGTCGGTATGTTGATGAGGCATTGAGGTCAATAGATTCACCTTGTTCAGATTATGGAGGAAGATGTCTGTTGTTTTTTTTTTTTTTGTTTTTTTGTTTTTTTTTTTTAAGAAAAAGTATTAAAATAATATTTTAAAAAAAACAAAACTTCACTTCCTGTCGGTGATATGTTTGTCTCCGCCCCCTGTTGAAGATATACTGCGGAGAAATCCTGCGCACATCAGTGTGGGTGGCTGAGGTGATGATTAGTAGTGCTAACATGCTAATAGCTAAAACAATACAATATTAGCTTCAATATACATAAAAGAAATAATGGGTGCTGAGCAAGACCCCGCAGTGGATCAAGCCATGCCCCTTTTGCATACTGCCCGAGAGCCCAGGTTCTCAGGAGAAGATTCGTGGTTCCTATCAGATAGGACAGAAGGAAGGAGAGAGGTGCATCATGGGATGCATGGGGTGCATCATGGGATGCCCCTCAACAGGGTCAGCCTATGGCAGCATGACAAGGGGCTAGGCTAATACTAATTGTAAGCTTTGTCTGAAAGGAAGGCTTGAGGCCTGTTATCAGCGAGAAAGATTCCCGCCGCCGCAGATGGAGATCAGGAGGTGCCCTCAATGAGCCCAGGGACCAGAACAAGAACGTGACCAAGTGTTGAAGTTCTTAGAACCTGCAGGTGGAACCGGCTGTGAAGAGCAGGCGCTCCAGTCCAGAACCCTCAGAGAAGATCTCCGTCGCAAAGGATGAGGGTTTGAATAGGAGTTGGCCTTCAACCTTATCACCTCAAAACATAACCTTTAAGATGTGAGCACATGTGTTTTAAACCAAACAACCTTGATTTGATCATGGATTATATGAGATTTGACGGGATTAGATACTGAAACTTGAACATACCACTAGAACAACCAACGTGTAACCACTGACCCACTTTCTTCATCATCCTCACACACACACACACCTCAGCCCTCATGACTCAGTCTGCCGCCTGGTTGCTTTTCGTTTTTTGAACTATTGACACAAAGGAAAAAGGAAACATCACACATTGTCAGGAGTTTGTAGAAGAAGTATGTCTGTGGAGGAGGAGCAAGGTAGAGGTCTAAAACTCACTATAAACAAATCCATCTATATCCATCCCTGTGTGTGAGAGAGACAGTGGACCAGGGTGGGCCTCCAGAGCCACCAGAGAGGATGTTGTGGCCAAGACTAGTTGAAACCAGACCTGCAGGAAGAAATCTCACTCAAACACACACACACACACACACACACACACACACACACATTCCAATGTCACACATGTTTAAAAAGCGTGTTGGGACACAAGCCTTGATTTCAAACACACACATGTAGCGGGGCAGAAGCCAATGTGAGGAGCAGTTCTCATCCTTAGATTACTGGAGACCGGAGGTTCTCTTTCACCCTTAATCTAATGTACGGCACCGCCCCAGATTACCCCCCCACACACACACACACACACACATGCACGTTTCAAATTACAGGCGTGGTTTTTGGAGGTGGGACAGCTGGATGCATACACAGGAAGAAGGTTCATCCTGCAGGAAATGGTCAAATCGGAACCGGCTTATCCATCACGCGTGGCTCAGAGTTATGAAGTGGTTGCTTACATAGATAACCCTGCAGCCATGGAAACCGTGCTCCACCCGTGGATGAGATTCTGAGACACCAGTTTAAAGAGGTAGCAATGGCAGGGGCAGGTCGTAGAAGCGGGATACACACCCCTGGACGTGGTAGCATTCCTACAGGCGTGTCGGTGCACGAGAACCCTCGCCAGCGTTGCAGCTGTTGAGTTTTAATCGCACACCTGGAGGCCGGAGGTTACCACGTCAACGGACAATGACCTCGCATTTTATCGGTGGGAAATCTGGATGGAAAAATGCTTCTTTTCTGTCTAGGGAACTGGCAACCACTGGCAACCCCCCCCCCCCCCCAGTTAATACATACACACACACACACACACACACACAGATACACTTCTTCTCCTTTCGGCTTTTCCCTTCATGGGTTGCCACAGCGAATCACCCTTCTCAGTCTAACCCTATTCTCTGTGTCCTCCTCTCACACCAACTACCTTCGTATCCTCTCTCACTACGTCCATAAATCTTCTCCTTGGTCTTCCTCGAGACCTCCTGCTTGGCAGCTCCAATTCCAGCATTCGTCTACCAATATATTCACAATCCCTCCTCTGTACATGACCCAACCGTCTCAGTCTGGCTTCTCTGACCTTCTCTCCAAAACATCTAACGTGTTGTTCCTCTGATAGACTCATTTCTGATCCTCTCCATCCTGCTCACTCCCGAACAAAACTTTAGCATCTTCATCTCTGCGACCTCGAGCTCTGCCTCCCGTCTTTTGGTCATTGTAACTGTTTCTAGTCCATACAGCATTGCTGGTCTCACCACTGTCTTGTACACCTTTCCTTTCATTCTGGCCAATAGTCCTCTATCTCTTTGTACCTCTGACACTTCTCTCCATCCATTCCAACCTGCTGGAACCCGTCTCTTCACCTCTTTTCCACACTCTCCATTGCTCTGGACTGTTTACCACAAGTACCTGAAATCCTCCAACTTCCTGATCTCCACTCCCTGTAGCCTCACTGTTCCATCTGAGCTATCCTTTATCCGTCAGACCCATTGTACATTCTTTCCATCTTTATCACTCTGTTTCGCCAACCTGTATAGATCATTCTCTCCCTCCTTACTGTCCAACAGTGCATACAAGTCATCGTACGCTCGTTGTTTTGCCTTTGTGGTTGTTTTGCCTGTCTTTACCCTAACGTTGCATCTCCCTGTACAAACCACCATTCTATGCTGTCTGGATACACTCTCACCTACAACTACTTTGCAGTCACTGATCTCTTTCAGGTTACCTCATCTACACAAGATGTAGTCTACCTGCGTGCTCCTACCTCTGCTCTTATAAGTTACCCTATGTTCCTGTCTTTTCTGGAAAAAAGTGCTCACTACAGCCATTTCCATCCTTTTTGCAAAATCTACCACCATCTGTCCCTCTGCGTTCCTATCCTGTATACCAAATCTGCATCCCATCACTTCTTCATCCCCTCTATGGCCTGCACCAACATGCTCATTGAAGTTTTCAACAATTATCACTCTCTCATACCACTGTTCTGCATCACATCATCGAGCTCATTCCAGAACTTCTCCTTCTCCTCTAACTTACATCCCACCTGCAGGGCATAGCCACTAACAACATAGAGCATCACACCTTTCCATTTCAGACTCATAAGCCTATCTGACATTCTTTTCACCTCCAGAACATTCCTAACAAACTCCTCCTTCAAGATAACTCCTACTCCATTTCTCTTCTTGTCAATACCATGATAGTACAACTTAAAGCCTGCTTATAAGCTTCTAGCCTTACTACCTTTCTACCTGGTTATTAGGACAAACAGTTCATCCACTTTCCTTCTGTGCATCATGTCAACCAACTCTCTACCTTTTTCCTGTCATAGTTACAATATTCAAAGTCCCTACTCTCAGTCCCAGACTCTTGCCTTTCCTCTTGTGATGTCATCGCTTGAAAAGAAAAAGTGTGTGTGTGTGTGTGTTCGTGTATGTGTTTGTGTGTTTGTGTGTGTGTGTGTGTGTGTGTATGTGTGTGTGTGTTTGTGTGTTTGTGTGCTTCGAACGCACAGGAACATGTAGCAGCTGCATGCAGCACACCACTAACTTCCTGTGTGCTTGAGCAAGAAGTCATCATGCAAACGCTGTTACGAGCAGCGGCGGAGGTGGTGGTGGGAGGGTGGAAATTGGTGATGGGGGCAATTAGTGGGACATCAAGGCTCCAACCAGATCAGCTCCAGATGTCAATAAGTGACTCCTCATGTGCTCATTCGTGCACGAAGACACTCTTGAGTGTAGCCGTTGCACAACACCGCACAAACATGATACATCTTTGCAGATTCTTCTGCACTCGCATCAGCATTTCATGGCTGCCGCTTCTGGCGCCGTCTCCGCAACCTCCTCCTCTTCCTGTTTGTCTGGTTTCATTGTCAGGGTTTCCATTTCACCTGTGGTGACTGAAGGCAGGGAGCCTCTGAGAGCAACGCACCAGCCCATAATTAGATTGAAGATGTGCATTTGGGTGACACAATTGCAGACTTGAATATCAGATGGCGTGTGCGTTGGTCTTGTGTGATTATTTCATTCGAATTTATGTGTATCCAGTTTCTACATGAGTACATCCGGGCTGTATTTGCATGTATCTGATTTGGATTTACGTGTATTCTGTGTGTATTCTCTATCGCACTCTCTCTCTCTCTCTCTCTACACCAAGTGGTCGAGGCAGAATGCTGGCCACCTTGAGGTTGGATCAGGTATTCTGTTAGAATTAGCTTTTCTTATTCAGGGCCAGCGTGTTTGCATGTTGTATTTGTTATTTGAATGTATTTTGATTGTATTTTTTGTATCACATTTGTATTTGCATGTATTCTATTTGTATGTGTTCTGTTTATATTTGTGTTTTTTTGTTTCTTTCCCGACCAGGCACAGGGCTACTACTGAGGATCTAACAGTCGGATGTAACTGTCACAGGAAGTAGCTACTCACCAGCGAGATATCACTTCCTGTTTCAAAACTTCACGATCACCAGACTACTGCCCTATATTCCCTGACCAAAGATTTAGCTTTTGCTAACATCAAGGTCGCCGTGTCAATGTTTACGCTGTCGATGAATCCTTCAGGTTGCCATGGTGACCTTCGTCGACCCCCCCAAGTGTTAATGCTTCGTTCCACCTGTCATTTTTAAGAAACCCACCAAGGACGTTTGGGAGAACAGAGAGTCAGGTGTCTGTTTGAAGAAGCAGAACCTGAGCACAACACCACTATGCTATGCTAACTCCCACTTCCTCTTTCAAAAGGCGATTCTTAAATCTTTTCTGGTTAACTGTGTGAGCTAAAGCTGTGTTCTCACAGAAAAAAAAAATATCACTCAAGGGGACAAAAAAGCAATTTTGGGGAGGTTTTAACTAACATTTTCTTCTACTGCGAAGCTAAATCACCAAATCTTGTTTAGTTTAATCCGATATGTGATGATTTAGTGACCTTATCTCCGGATTATGACCCCTGCAGTGTTGGCGCATTGCTTTGCCCCCCCAGACGGCTGTGATTGGATGAAACTTAAAGTGAAACAATTAAATTGGAAACATCGCCAACTTGACTAAATTAAAGGGAATATGCGTTTTATCCGGGGGGGGGGGGGGGGGGGGCAGCATCATCCTTACCATGGTGACATATCGAGGGTGAAGGGGAAACGAGGGAGACCTCAGGGCAAACTGGAAAGCATAACAAGCTGGAACAAAGTGCAAATACATTACATGACGACCCCCCCACAGACACTAACACACACACACACACTCACTCCAGTAGTCACATAAACAGGAAAGACACGGGTTTTCCTGCAACCTCCCACCAGTCTTTGCACATATTTTCTTTTCGTCTCTTCCTTTCTTTAACACTCATCTCACACATTATACATGACATTACACAGTCTGGCAGCTGTGGCTTTATTATTTACTCAACCATACCAAAGTACATATTATAGTGTATACTACACAGCTCGGTTACTTCCTCTGATGTGTACTTCATCCCAGTACTTCATCCCAGTACTTCATCTCAGTACTCCATCCCTGTACTCCATCCATGTAGTTCATCTGTGTACTTCATCCATGTACTCCATCCATGTACTTCACTGTGTCTTTCTGTCAAGACGACAGAGTCCATTATGGGTTCAAAACGTCCTTTAACCTTTGACTTTCCCTGTGTACCTGTGTTTTGATGCCCACTGGTGATAGCAAGAGAACATTGCGGCCAAACCCGACAATGTTCACCGATGAGCGTCTGTTCCAATCTCTCGTTTGGCCTTCACCTTCATCTCTTCTTCCGTGGTGTTTATGGACAAGTGGCGATTCGACTGGAAGATGCGCACCTTGCCACCCAACCCGGTATTGCTCGGATTGGTTCGGCCCGTTTAGCGACGTGCCGCGTGCAGCAGCTGTCAGATAACTTGTTTTTATGTATTTTTTCTATCGTTCTCCTTCACTTTGACAAGAGTGCCCTTTCCAAGAACCCCCAACCTGGCCCCTGGTCTGATCAGCCTCTCAGGTAAGCGCCATTTGTAAACCACCACAAATATGCGAGGGGTCTGGTTGACATCTTGGTTGGACAGACGTTAGAAATATTTTTGATGTCTGTCATCGTCTGATGTGAAACAGTCTCCCCGCTGTGACCTCCTGCCATCCCCTCCGCCTCGGCCTCCATAACTTCTCCCCGATCTTCCTTTTTCCTTTACATCTTCGTCCCCTCGTTGCAAACAAGAGAGCTATCCCCGACCTCTCCTTTATCTGTTGCCCGCACGTTTCCAAGATAAATGTGCACGCCTTGTGCATTAATGCATGGAATTCTTGGCCCCGGGTTATTATTATTGTTATTGTTCGCGTCCCTCCTGGCAGGGTGTTGATGGTTTTCCACAAAGGAAAAGTTTGAGTGAGTCCTTCCAGGTCAAACATTCAGCAAACTGAAGTATCTGGGTCGGGTTATCGACTGTGGAAAGTACATTTGCAGAAGTACAACTTTCAAGTACTCAACATTGTTTTCACAGTACTTTTCCCCTCCAACCCTGTTTCAGACAGGAAAACTTTTGACTGGAGCACTAGGATTCACAACTTTTGTTTACACAGCTTTAGTGATTTAAATTAATTTTATTTTGATTTTAAACAAGTTTTTAGACCAGACTCTCAAAGTATCCCTAAAATATACAAAAATACCAAGAAAATTGAAAAAAAGGTATATACAAGACAGGAAATAACAAGTTTCTCTCAAAGTTTACATTTTATATTCATGCAAGAAAGTCTGTGAAGCAACAAATAACGAGAAAACAAACAAACAAAAAAAAAAAAACAATAAGAAAACTACGAAAAATTAAGAAACCAAGTAAGCTGCACAGCAAGCTAAACAATTAGAATCAAACAACTTTACAGATCAGTAACTTCAATGTTACAGAAAGCCAGCAAGAAATGATATATTAATAAAAAGTACTTTTCAAATAGTAAACAGTGACTTCAAAATTCGCAAGAATCCTAATTAGGATAATTAAGTGGAAATAATAAAATAATAATTATGAGAACTGTCAACCCCCGGCGTGTCCACGGTAAGTCACTTTGGATAAAAGCGTCTGCCAAATGACTGTATGCTATTCTTCAATGCTTTCCTCACATCACTGTTACTAACCTCTGCTACTTTGTGGTTTGCAAGAGTCACCTCTTCTACCCTTGCCTCTCTTTCATTTTCCACCTTCAGCTATTATGCTGAAACAAAATGTTGAGTGAAAATGAGCGTTAACAAATATGAATATATATACTGGTAAATAAACTTAATAAAATGTTGATAAAATCAAAATATTGACAAAAATAATAATAATGATGTAACAGAAACAACCCTGACAGCAAGATGTCAAGTGAAGATAAGCGCTAGTGCTAACAAAAAACCTTTAATGAAATACTAAGAAAATGTTCATAATGATAATGATGATGATAATAATAATAATAAACAAATTGGTAACATTAATGGAAGAAAGTAATAATAAAATGATTTGTTTTTTTAAATGTCACTTGTAAAAATGTTCAAATCATCAGCCTCAACCCTTGTGTCAACCATCCAGCTGTCAATCACCATCGAACTCGCTCTCTCATTGGCCACCCACGTCTCACGCTCATCCAACGGAGGGGGCCGCACCGGGCGGCAAACGCGGAGGAGGCGGAGGCGGAGGAGCCGGGAGTCCGGCCGCTCCTTCGCGGGGAGAGAGGCGGCAGCAGCAGCGGAGGCAAACCGCACCCTTCCTTGCTCCTCCCGGGACTTACCGAGCGACTCACCGTGCGCAGGTAATAACCGGAAGAGAGTCCAACGGAGGAAGTGAACAAAAACTAGTACGCACAGGTGGCGGAGGCACCGGAGTTGGTCAGAGCCAAAAGAAGAAGAAGAAGAAGACCCGGGATGGACCGCCGGTAGAACCCGAGGGAAGCTTTATTTAAAAGACAAAAAAATTGATTTTTTTTTTCGTGACTCCGTCGGGAGCACGCACGAGAGCTCTCCAACTCGGCGAGGATTTAATTGACCGGAACTAGTTAAAGGTGCGTAAGTATTTACGTCTTGGAGAAAGAGTGATCCCCCCCTCCCCCCGCTCTCTTCCTGCTGTGTGAATGGACAGCTCGCGCGTGGGGGGTCAGGGGACTTTACATAGAGATCGAGCTCGCGGGAGGGGTATACATCTTCTGATAGGTCGCAGCGCAGGCTCGCGCATCCGAATGTTGTTTTTAATTTTATACTTTTGTTAAAATTTAAAAAAAACTTTACTTACTAAAACAAAAGTAAGAATCCATCCGGATGTGGAGCCTGTAAAAATGAAGGATTGGCGGTTAAATGCGTACTGCGCCTGTGCAGCGGAGTTGCGGGGGGGGGGGGGCACTGCAATAAATTACAAGGCGTTTTGTAGTTGTGCTCTGAAGGCAAAAATAGTTTTTTTTAAAGGGGGGAAATCAACTGATAAATACCTCTGGGGTTCCACCGTGGAAGTGGAGGTCCAGGTGAGGTCCACCCTGGGGTCACCTGGTACCACCTCCCCCTTCTTTGGTGCAATTTCAGGAAACCGTATTTGCAAAGACACCGTTTTGGGACAGCCTGAAATTTATTTTGTTCTTTCAAACTTGTCTCCCCCTCACTGTTTTCTTTGCAAAGTGACGGCGACTCCTCTTTTTTTTGGCGTCCTCGGCCTGGTGGACAGGGATGGGGGGAAGGTGTTACAACCGATAAGAATAATTTTGTTTTGGGTGAAACTGGTTGAGGGAGGTGCCATTGACAGTGTCTTATAACCGCTGATATGAATAACAAGTGATTTATTTCGCACTTTAAATGCCAACCTCGCAACCAACCTCCCCCACCCGGCACCCAGTCGCACTGCAAGTTCTCATCTCACCTTCAACCCCAACCCCCACCTGAGCGTCCTTCACAGTTGGTTAGACTCTATAGAGGAGGGAGTGTGTTTTAAACAAACACATCCACCGATCTTCACCCAGAGCAGAGCCCTCCTCCTTTTTGTTTTCACCTGCAACCTGAGCGCAGCGCCATGGCCGCCTCTCCAGCTTAGATCACCACTTCTACTGTCTAATGTGAAAATGTCCTCTGCCGAGGGAGCGGTGGTGAAGGGGGGGAGGGAAGTGAGGGTGTGGCTTCCCCGGTAATTATGGCTTTGCATTCAAACCGACGTCTGCTGAGCGGCGTTCACATGCACGCCATGCGTGAAACCTGAAGTCATGTTTGTCTTCTGTCCCTTCCAGCTGCTGCAAAAGCACCTCCTTCTTCTTCTGACAGGGTTTAGTTTGAACCTAGTTTACAAGCGAAACCCAAGATGCTCATTTTGAAGTTAACCTTCGTCAGACAATGACATTATCCAATCTCGCAAGTTGTTAACTTAGATTAGCCTCTGACCTACTCGTCCATTGGGCCCCCGTTTTAATATTTCTGAATTAGACGGGGACATTCTGAGGGGAAAAACACGCTTATTTGCTTTAGCTTGTTGAAATGCGCTGGCGTGGCGCTGCAAGGGAGCGGTAACCAAAACCAGGGTCCAAAAAAAAGTCCCGTTTATTTTCCATTTGACACGGCGCAGCGCTGCCAGGCTTCCAGTGGTCTGCACCCGTTTCCCGGGTAACGACTCCCAACTGTGCAGATGATAAACGTTGCTAGCGCAGCAGTTGTATTATTCTTAACCAGAAGATGGAGCCCCCTGGAGGGGTTATGCTAAGCTAGCTCCCTCGCCGTCACAGCATAAGCCATCTGGACTTTTCACTTAATTATTTTAATGGCATTTCCTTGCATCCTGGAAAACTACTGGGCAATTTTCCAGGCACGTAACCTTGAAATAATTAAAAAAAAATTTTTACCTGGAAAACAGGTTTGAAAGCAATCAATGTAGCTCCAGCATCTTCTATTTTTTTAATTTGTTAATTCATTTAATTTTCAATGTCCTTTCTGGCTCACAGTGGTTAACCACCTTCGAAATTATAAAATGTCTTTGCGGAAGCAGAAGAGATGCAGCTTTTCACCTCCAAACGCAGAAACGCCGACTGAAAGGCGGACAGTTTTTTTGTTTTTTGTCATGTTTAAATTGAAAGTTTCAAAAGCGCCTCAATCTTTTGTCGTGACTCGCATCAGTGGTTTCGCTGTCCTCATTTGCAGACACGCACATGCACGTTCCCTTGAGAGCGTGTTTGCACTGCAAGGGGTGTTTGATCTTCCGTTGTGGTCCGACACCTCCTTTGCAAAGGGCAGTATTTAAAGACAAAGCCTGGGGGGAACCTAATTAACCCAAGCTTTTGAACAAGGATGAATCCCAATTTATCGGACATGAAAGGACTTTTAATTTGAAATTGTATTTTATTGTTGTAATAAAGCCCCGGAGCCTTAAACCCACCACACATTAGCCAGCTGGGGTCCAAGGTCCAGCCGAGCTCCTCCGGGTTAACAGAACAAACGTTATGAGGTCACCTCAGTTGATTTGTTAAGAGTATGTTCTGCTAACTGTCAGTCTGAGCGGTTTGAACAGGCAAGTCAGCTTTTTGTGTGCCTTATGCTAAGCTAACAGCTCATCTGCTCTTCGCATTTTGACGATTTGTGGCCAATTTAGTAAATATTTCTGATACTGATATACTCTTTAAGGACTACAAGTCAAAAACAAGGAAAACTTCTCGTTTAACTGCAAACCTGCCCAAACAGCTAGTATTACTCTTAGGAATGTACTCAGTACTGTAGTACTGAAGTTCTTGTCTTTTCCTGAAACTAAGCACTTCATCACAGAATCAGAGCTGGACTAAGTAGTTCATTTATTTCGAGTTTGTTTTACCCTATGCTAGTCTCATTACATAGTCAGAGCTTGATAAAGGTTTCCTATTTTGCAGTTGTGAAGGGGGTGTGTGTGTGTGTGTGTGTGTAAATATATATATATATATATATACATATATATATATGAATATTGTAGCGCCTGTAGTGGCTGATATCCGCCCTTACACCATTAATCTAACCTTGAAATCAGGTATAATCTATGAAGTGTTTTTTTTTTTAATCTGCCAGAAATTGCAGAATCTGCAGCCGTGAGAGCCCCCTCATCAGTCGTTGCCACAGCGCCCGACTCAAGCGGAGGGGTGGACGTTCTCTGGTGTTCCTCCTCCATCTTTGTTTTATTTTCATATTTTCTGAAGTGCCTTGCTCCCCACATTTTTCTGTTTTAGATTTGGCATCCCTTTTTCTGCACACCCTTCTAGGAGAGTGGGTCACCGAGTCTCCTTGTTCGTGTGTGTGTGTGTGTGCGTGCGTGCGTGCATGTTTGGATTGAGATTGGGTTACATAGCTGGATTGTGTAATTGTGAGGTGTGTCTCTGCTACAGGGAGCTGCTCCGCCGTTCTCTATTGTCGAATAGTACTGATGTTACTGTGCGTGTCTTTTCAGTTTTTGTGCAAGTGTGTGTGTGTGTGTGTGTGTGTGTGTGTGTGTGTGTTAGTGTGCATGCACATCCTCTTGACTCTCAGCCTGCGCGGTCTTCAGCAGTTTACTCTGGGCCGAAGACTCTTGTTCTTGTCGTCCGCCACATCTTTGGATGTTTTTCTTGAAAGCGGCGGTTCGGCCGTTCTCCTTGAAAGCGCCACCCCCTCCTCCACGCCCCCCCACCTCCGCCCCCCCCTGCGGTTCTGCCGGGGCTTGTCGGGGCGACGGGTCCCAGCAGGAAAAGATCCCTGTCCTCGTGGTTTTGCTGCCGGTCGGGATTTTCTGGTTTACGACGGAGGTCACAAAGGGTGGGGTGATTTTCCGAGCTGACAGTTGTGCTGGCGAACGTCTTGAGTGACCTTGATGTGAGAGTTTTTATTCCGAACCCCTTTTTCTGATACATTTCTCGCTCACTCCAGTGGGTTTCATGTTACCTCTTATCCCCAGTTGCCACTCAGTTGGCCTGTCAACCGCACATTTACATAAAATCACTTGTTTTTCTTACTGTGTGTTTGCAGCCACTGAGGCTGTGACTCGCCCAATGTAGCCCGTTTTCTAAAGTAGCTCTTCTTGCTTTCTGACACAAATCTGGTTTTATTGTAGTTACACACAAGGGGATTCTGAGTCCTCTTAATGTTGAAGAAACCGGTTCAGCTGATGGACTGAATCTTTGACAAACTCTCATATTATTTCTTTATTTTTTTGCGTCCGTGATCTGTTTTAACAGTAATTAATTGTCACCTGCGTTGCTCTCTTCAAGAGTTTTTTTTTTTCCCAACCAAGTGCATTCAGTTCCAAAATGCCAGAGAGAAAATGAATCAGTATTCCGATGCCTCTAACGCTGCTCCTCCCCCAAACCCCCCCACAGGTTAAACCCCTCCATCCAGCATCCCTTGGATTAAGATTAAGACGTCAGATTTGACCCACCCATTTACAGTTGATGGCATGCGGTACCTCATCTCACCAGAGAGGGCGAAACTGACCGACGCCCAAATCCCACCCTGTCCTGGCCCTGACTGAAAGGCGTCTGACCTCGCCGGGCCTGCTCTGATCCCGTCTCCGTCCATCCAACGTCCCACCCCCACTCCCTCCCTACAAACATGGCCAGCTTCTCCAACGACAGCGAGGGCTGCTACCAGAACCGCACCGTCAAGTTCTTCTACGAGAGGAGCGGCAAGAACATCAGTGACCACTGGCGCACGCGGGACTATGTGATCGTGACTCTGGGCATGGCCGTCTGCTTCGTGGTCATCTTCTCCAACATCCTGGTCATTCTCGCCATCCTGAAGAACAAACGCTTCCACTTTCCCATCTACTACCTGCTGGGCAACCTGGCACTGGCGGACCTCTTCTCAGGTACCAGACGTTACTTCAAATACCTCTGGGGTTTTACCGCAAAGTACTCAAGTCCACCCGATATGACTGATTTATACCCTGCATCTTTTCTTTAAATGTGCTAAAACATATTACCTTTAATAACACGATAGCTATTAAGGGCATAAAAACTACAAACATGGAGGACATTTGAAGTCTTTTTGGCTGCAGGATTCATGCCCCTTATTTTTCACTGTGTTTTTCTGTTTAATTTTTTTCTCAGAAATAGTTGGCGTAGTATCTTTAAATCTTTCTGTGTTAAGTGAACGTTATCCCAAGTTATCCCCCTTTTTCAATAAAAAAAACAATCCGATTCAGTGGCAGGGAGGGATAACAGCAAGGGGACAGGGAGGGGAACACCAGATTAACGTCCGCCAGGTTGAAGCTCCTCTCTGCCGAGGCGCCTGAAAGCTGCCGCTCTCCATTGCAGGTGTGTCCTACCTCCACTTGATGTTCCACACGGGGCCGTGGACCATCAAGCTCACCGAGTACCAATGGTTCTTGCGGCAGAGCCTGATCGACACCAGCCTGACGGCATCTGTCCTCAACCTGCTGGCGGTGGCGGTGGAGCGCCACCAGACCATCTTCAACATGCAACTCCACAGCAAGATGAGCATCCGGCGGGTAGTTGTACTGATGGTGCTCATCTGGGTGGTGGCCATCATCATGGGCCTGATCCCCACCATGGGCTGGCATTGCCTGTGCGACCTGGAAAACTGCTCCACCATGGCGCCGCTCTACAGCCGCAGCTACCTGGTGTTCTGGGGCGTGCTCAACCTGCTGACCTTCTCCATCATGGTCGCCGTCTACACGCGCATCTTCATCTACGTCCGGCACAAGAGCAAGCAGATATCTCAGCACACCACGCAGATCAGGCACAGGGGAACTGTGCTGAACCTCATGAAGACCGTCTCCATGATCCTGGGTGAGACTGCACCTGGGCTGGGCGCGCGCGCGCGCACACACACACACACACACACACACACACACACACACACACACACACACAGAGGCTATGTGTGATTTCCAGCACATGACAGGAGTTGATCATGAAAGCCAGAAGTCATATTTTTGTGACCTGTCCGGCGCCTAATTGTCCAGAAAGAGTTATAAACCATTGCAGAGATGCGAAAGTGAATTGTAATAAATGTGGAATAACACATCTGAGAATGAGGAGTCCTCTAATCCTGCTTCTCAGAATCAAAGAGATCAAATTCTAATCTCCAACCTCTGTTAATTTACCCCAAAATACTAAAAACCCACCGCACATGATCCCCTCCGCTCCTCTCCCTTCCCAGCTCGCAGCTTGTCTCAACATGTCAAAGCAGAGTCGGCTCGTCCTGCACTTCTTTCCCGGCTAGCGCCTCGTGTTTCTGTTTGAGTAAACCTCCTCCTCCTCCTCCCGCTCTGCCTTGTTCAGCTCTCGGTCAAATTCCTCAGCCTCTCAAACCGCACTCCTGCCTGCCGTCACTCGGCAGCCGGCGATGGAGCGTCCTCCCGCGTCCCGTCTCAGCGAGGGTTGAAAGCGCGGCGCAGTCATCCTGGGATACGCTCCCTAAAGAGGGCGGGGTTTAATCCGACCCGGTCACTTATTGATCACAGAGTCGCATGTCATTCGCACTTGACAAGCTAATGCTAGAGGAGAACCCTGGCCCGGAGGAGGAGAACTCAGTGAAGTTCCCCAGACGGGCCCACTTCGACCTTCTTGTGACCTCTGTCCTCCTCGCAGGTTGCTTCGTGCTCTGCTGGACGCCAGGGCTGGTGGTGCTCCTGCTGGACGGCCTGGGCTGCGACCGGTGCAAGGTGCTGCGTTACGAGAAGTACTGCCTGGTGCTGGCCGAATGCAACTCCTTCGTCAACCCCATTATCTACTGCTTCCGGGACGCGGAGATGAGGAAGACCTTCAAGGAGATCATGAAGTGCCAGTGGTGGCGGGGGAAGAGCCGCAAGAGCCAGTCAGATGTTCACTTTAACACGCTGGAGCACGAGGTACTGTCCGAGAGCAACGGCAGCAACAACCTCGGTCACAAGTAGAACCGCGGAAAAAGCACGGCCCCTCAGTGGGGCCCTCGAACGCCTCGCGAAAACCACACGCCGAAGACTCGGTTAAATCGCTGACTGTAGCCGAATAGAGCGGAGACATTTTGGGCGCATCATCCAACCCACTTGACCTTTCATGGTCGTCGCTAACCGGATCGACCCCAGGCCCCGCCCACCCCAACTGATGGCCCGAGTTTTTACACCCACCGACCCGCTCAGCGTTGTTTATCGGCAGGAAGAACTCCCGATGTGGCGGGAAAAGACGCTGAGTCATTGTCAGATCTTTCAAAAACACAGACACCCACTGTAAACATGTTTGTTGCTATGTGTGTGTGTTTGGTGAATACAGTCTTGTGCAAGGATGTTTGTAGCGACAGCGTTTCCATACCGCCGCTGTATTTTAACCATTAGTGCCTTAAACACGTCCAGATGTGCGCTGGTGGTTCAAGGCGGTCGCCCGACACAATGTCTTTGAATCCTTCCTCGTGTGTGTGTGTGTGTGTGTGTGTGTGTGTGTGTGTGTGTGTGTGTGTGTGTGTGTGTGTGTGTGTGTGTGTGTGTGTGTGTGTGTGTGTGAGATAGAATACCAATGTGCACGCCTCCCACACACACACGCTGTTAGCGCTGCTAGCAGGAACTTTCTTGTTTCTACTCCACAGCGAATTCCTCTTGTTTCGCTGTCGTCTCCGGGGTTATGTTTCCCACATCAGTCCGTTGCCCCGGAGAAATAACCCAGCTTTTAATCCAGAATCCAAAGACAGGAAAGAAGGAAATAAATCCTCCTCTCATTTTTCTTTTCTGTTTGTTTTTAAAGACATAGATTTACCAAATGCAGCCGAATAAGTCGAATGAAATCCTCGGTTTACGCGATCAACTCTTGTGGTTGGACGCGGTTAGAGGAGGGAGCCGTCCATTTCCTGTCTTTTTTTTTTTTTTTAATTACATTTATGGGGGCTAGGGGTTCGCATCTTAGTTAGCATGCAGCCCCACAACTCGCAATGTCGCTTCTGTGGTGGATCTTCGTCACGTGATGAGCGCTCACCCCCTGTGGCGGCCACTGTTAAAAAAATACATCCAGACTACGAGACTGGAAATATCCAGGGATTACACCGTGCGTCCCAACTACCTTTGGACTAGACTTTTCATGTGCCAAAGCTTCCTCCACACACACACACACATATATATATGTATATATAAAATTACATGGGTTTATTTTTGTACAACTGTTGTTGTAACCAAATAAATGCGTGAATCTGCCTTAACATCTTTGCTTCCTCCCCGTTTTGACTTTGACCACCCCTCAAAAAAACTCTACGTCATAGTTAAACTCCACAGATGGTGTGAAGTATTTATCGTGTTATTACTGTTTTATTACCATTTTCTGCAGAATATAAAGTGGCTTTTGCACCCATGTGATCCCCAGCCCTCTGTGTCTCCACCTCTGTTCGTAGAGCAATAATTCTCGCAGTGTCGCGCTGCTTGAGAAGAGCAACGGGGAGTCACTCATCCACCAAGGCTCAGAAGGCGCCCAGGCTTCTTCAGGAAGCTGGAACTGACCCGGGACGGTCAACACACTCGCACACACCAAAGACTTGCACAGCTGACCCAGGAGCAGGTGGAGTGTGTCTTGTCTTGACCTGAAGGACCTAGC
This sequence comes from Fistularia commersonii, assembly GCF_037954325.1. Taxonomy (NCBI): domain Eukaryota; kingdom Metazoa; phylum Chordata; class Actinopteri; order Syngnathiformes; family Fistulariidae; genus Fistularia; species Fistularia commersonii. Next base: position 13,174,141 of record NC_141295.1, read on the forward strand.
AGGAATCCAGATGTTTTCAAGTGTTTTATTAAGTGCTTTTCCCAACGCAGTTCCATCACGACTGACTTCCATGTTGCCCTCAACATCCGGCAACATTAAACACAATGACAGCTTTGGCGATGGCGGACTTGTCCGCAAAAGAAGAGCTGGAGAAGGCTACCATGTTAGCGTGTAGTGCCAGGGTTCTTTAAAAATGCAGACTTGGACTGTTGGCAGTCTGTGGACGTCACAATGTGGTATCGCTCTGAAGCTCTGAAGATTACTGCAAAAAGTGCAGGGCACCAGGTACCAAACTTGCGGGATGCCGGGGAGAACCCGGTCGCACTGAAAGGGTTTAGCGTAAAAGCTTCATGTTTGCAGGAGATTGGGGCCGGGAGCGGAGGACAGGAGATCTAACGCCTCATCTCCCATTTGTGGATTTTACATTTACTTTGCCTGACAAGGGCAAAGCATCATTTTAGTTTTTCTTTATCTGGATTCTTGAACGTATAGTCCAGATCATCCCCCAGTGACTCAGCCCATGGAGGGGGTTAGCAAGAAAGTTCTCAAAATGAGAGGAAATACAGCTTCAGAATCGTATTATAGAATATTTATATATTTGTCAGTGATCAGATATTTAGATTAAAACCAAAAAAAAAAAAAAAAAACCTGTGAAAAATCCACTGTCGTCATGTATAAAAAATATCCAGATTGTTAGCTTTTTAAATTTTATTTATTACATTGTAATAAATTCATGAAATCATTTAAAGAGTAAATTCACATGTGATTGTTACAAATATTGAGAAAGTCGCTGTAGAAGTGCAAACAAGGCTGCAGGCACCGAAAGGACATCCGGCCAAAAGACACTTTTCCAGTTCTCCGTCCACAATCTGGCCCTCGGGGGCGCCGCCTGTCACAATAAAGACTTGAAATGCCTGTACATCACATTGCTTTTTCTTCATGTTCCTTGTTTGACAATGTGCCGCCTCTTCTACTTCAGATGAATTTAATGCTGCACGATCTGAAGCTAGCGTTCTGCTATTTTCATTGTGGTGGGAAATCAGCGCCACCGCATTTCTTCTGGAGGATGAAGAGTCATGGCTTGAAGAAGCTTCGTCTCCCCCTGTTAGCATGCTACGCGAACTGTGCTAGGCTAGCCTCATTGGCCCTGAATTCCTAACAGTTAATTTAGCAAAGCAAAAAAAATTCATCCCCTTTGAAAAAATGAAGTCAGTATTGACTTCCTGTTCTGCCATCTTTCTTGGATTCCTCAGCCCTCCCAGCCCAGGCTTTCCGCCAGTGACTTCTTCCGCTTCCTCACTCGTTCCTTCCGAATCTGTTTCTTGCGGAACTGGAACCATCTGCGCTGGCGCCTCTTGTGCCGGCACTGTCTCCGGTGCAGCTTCCTCATCATCCTCTGCAGGCTTCTCATGGGCGACCGCCGTCTGCCACGACCCACCTTGGACATGAACCCGCCCATCAGTGGACCTGCGAGGGGAAGCGTTAGCCGCCTAAAGTTACTCAAAACAAAAGCTCTCCTTCATTATTGAACACCTCTAGAGTATCCCAAATTAAAGAGAAATAGCTCATACATACTCTGTCACCTTTGCAGCTGTTCGGAGCCAAGAAGCAGTCTTTCTGATCTCCGTCGGAGGAAGGAGGTGACGGATTGGATTCGATTGGCAGCCAGGTGCCTTGATAAACCAGCTTTGGCGGATTTTTTGCGGACAAACCAGTCCGGTTCCATTCCTTAAGTTGCAGAAAGACTCAGGAATATGTGTATTACCATTTGAATCTCTTCTTTGACACCTAAAAAAGATTATTTTTGTCTCATTGGTTGTCGTGCTTCATTAGCACCCATTCATCGATGCCCTTTCGATCCTTTGTTGAACAAAACCCGAAGATCGACACGGATTCAAAGTGGAAAGCGAGGAGTCAAAGTCAGTGGTTGGATTTGGCGCCCTCGTCTGGCCACTGTGAGAATTACAACAACAGACCAGGGGACAGTATATTAACAAAATTTTATAAAGGGAATCGGAAGGAATCAATACGGTGATTTCTTATTAAGAGGGAGATCAATACCTGGGTATCTATCACTATGATCAGCATAAAGGGAAAAATGCTGTAACTTTTTTTGGCAATATATTTATTGAATTTTTAATATAACAACACAAGTGAAGGACTTATACAGAAATGAAACAAAATTTAAACATGACGAAACAAAAAAATGCATATTCAATGAAAAAGAAAATGCATGTTCTTCATTTCATTTGATTCATATTTCTGCAGTTGATGGGCGTTTGAAGAACCGGAAGCAGTGGCTTTACGTGCTGCCACCGCTTCTCCCTGACTTGACTCAACAGCGCCCTCGTGTGGCAGAAACTCCGCATTGCAGCCGGTGATTTTTTTTTTTTTTCATCCCATTTCCGGATTTTTTTTTTTCCAGAAAAACAAACCCCCCCCAAAAACGGCACCTCCAGAAAAACATCTCCGAGACGCAACCCTTGCGTGACCCCCGAATCCCCACTCCTCCTCCACCCCACGCCGCACCGCGTGTGACGTTACGTGGGCGGGGTTTTGGACGTGACGTTTCCACGTTGCATCGGATGCAGCGGCGCCTCTCAGGTAATGACCGGCTTTTGTGCTTCTGCGTGTACGTGTCTGCGTGTAATTAACGCATATTAACAGTCGTGCGGTGCATCTCCTCAGCGCATCCACGCATCTCCAGATCCTCCGTCCACCTCTACCCCCCCACCCCCCACCCGGTGCGGGCATGGCGGCCCCCGCCGGCGGCCCCGGTCGGACCCCCGCGGTGCCGGAGATTCCCCCGCTGGACCAGTGCGACTTCGGCCGCGCCAAGATCCGCGCCAGCGTCCGGTGGCTGCTGTCCACGACCCACGGAGGTGCAGGTAGACCCCACGACCACCACCACCACCACCCTTCCTCGGTTGGGTGGGGCTGGATGGAGCCTCCTTCGCCACGGCTGCACCACCAACCTCCACCCGCCCCCCCCCTTCCATCCTCCATCCTCCATCCTCCGTCCTCCACGCCCCACGCGTGTAAAACGCGCGGCTGCACGATACCAATCAATGACGTGCGCGCGCGCGTGCACTGTCTGTTCTACTGAACGAACGTGGATCCGGAATTGGATTCGATGATGGTGACGATGAAGAGTGTGTTATCGGTGTGCTTGTGCGTGTGCTGGTCTTTGTGCAGCATGCGGTGGCTGGACAGGATGACGTCATATGACGGCTAAAATAAGGTGGTGGTGGTGGGGAGTGCAAGTTGATCTATTGTTATTATTAATTAGTAAATCTTATTAATAGCACGTGTCCCCCGCGTTTTGATTGATCGATATCACCGATCAATCGATCAAAACATCTGATCGGTTCATGGCGGACGTGGGGAGGTCAAAGGTCGGCTGGGTTTCGTCATCCGAGTTAAGGAGAGGTTTAAGTCTTCGCAGATCTGAAGAGGGGAGACCAACCCAGGGGGAATGGAGGGATGGAGGGGGGTCTGGCTTTGCTGTCGAGTGGAAAATGCCCACCGGCGGGGGCGGCTCATGGGCTCATGGATTTTTAATGGCATCCAGGAAGGATTTAAGAATGTAAGGGACCCGGGATGCGCTCCCCATCCGGCAGCCAATCAGACAGCGGCGAAGGAATGAACGAATGAGTCGAGGTGACCCTGAGCCGGCCCTGAGCGCCTTCCCCTCGCAATGGTGGACGCTTGAAATGAAACCGTAATCCACTGGGAAAAGTGTGAGCACAAGCAAAGTGTCATAACACAGTGCCAACTGTGGAGTAACGTGTAATAACGCGTTAATAGCTGGGTAATAACTGATAAAACCGATGCTACCAGCTGATGAACCCATGTTCAGCGTTACCATGTTAAATCCTTAAAAATACGTTTAATCTCTCAACTCAGTGCCCCCCACCCTCTCTGGGGAAAGAGTCCAAGATGGTTGAAAGACTGCTTTTCTAACAATGAACCTTTTGAGCATTTCCTGCTTATTTAAGGTCATTTTCTTTATTTTTTTGGACCCGGGTTTTCGGGCCGCTATGGATTACATCTTATCTGTATTACAGTGAGGTAACCCTCAACATTCGTTTCCACGGCGATCACATCCTCTTGCGTGAGACGTTCCTGTCGCGTTATAGGAAAATGGAGACCTCCCCCCGCCTCCCCTCCTCAGGCCCGGCCACGTCAAGTGGGTCAGCCCGGTTTCCCACTCAGTGGTCCGGGCTCGCTGCCTCCACCGTTCCCATAGCGACAGCACGGTGGCAGCGCGACCCCCCCCCCCCCTTGTCTGCTGTGAGGCAGACTTTGGAAACGGCACATCGTGCTTCCTCTCAGAGCTGCGGGGTGAATGGAGGGACGGATGGACGAATGAAAAGGATGTAGACGCTCCGGGATTTTTCCGGAGCCGGGATATGGGTCAGAAGTATGTGTCGTCTCGGCGCTGCTTTGTCGGGCTAAGCTAGCAGTGCTGTTCATGCAGAAGATGGCATTAACCCCATTCCTCCTCGTCCTCCTCAGGATCCATCACTTCACTGTCACCAAATGTCGAATGAGCTGCCGTTTTAAATCCCTTGGCCTTCGTGTCCCCTTACCGCCGCCGCTGCCGCCACCATGGTATTTTTGACTCCTTTTGATGCGGGGTTACAATCAGAGAAATACCCCAATATAATAGGGCATCATAAGCCATATTAACATGTTATTATCATGCTATTATTTATCCCGTTCCAACCCTCCAAGGGTTGCGTCAGGAAGGGCATTCGGTGTAAAACTATTGCCAAAACCAAACATTTGAATCATCATAATAACCAGATCATACCGGATCCGTGGAGGCCTGAGTTAACAACGACCGCCATTGGTACCGATGACCCACAGGGAACCAGTGGAAACTGGGCTACTGTAGATCAAAGAAGGAGAGGAGGAAGGTGTGTTCGGAAGCAGAGAGAGAAGAGGAAAGGCAAGAGTCTGAGACTGAGAGTAGGGACTTTGAATATTGGGACTATGACAGGAAAAGGTAGAGAGTGAGAAGAGAAGGAAAGTGGATATAATGTGTGTCCAGGAGACCAGGTGGAAAGGTGGTAAGGCTAGAAGCTTAGGAGCAGGCTTTAAGTTGTACTGTTATGGTACTGACAAGAAGAGAAATGGAGTAGGAGTTATCTTGAAGAAGAAGTTTGTTAAGAATGTTCTGGAAGTGAAAAGAATGTCAGATAGACTTATGAGTCTGAAACATGAAATTGAAGGTATGATGCTTAATGTTATTAGTGGTTATGTCCCCCAGGTGGGATGTGAGTTTGAGGAGAAGGAGACGTTCTGGAATGAGCGAGATGAAGTGATGCAGAATATCCCCAGAGATTAGAGAGTGGTACTTGGTGAAGACTTCAATGGGCACGTTGGTGCAGACAATAGAGGGGGTGAAGAAGTGATCGGCAGATTTGGTATACAGGATAGGAATGCAGAGGGACAGATGGTGGTAGATTTTGCCAGAAGGATGGAAATGGCTGTAGTGAACACTTTTTTCCAGAAAAGACAGGAACATAGGGTAACTTATAAGAGCGGAGGTAGGAGCACGCAGGCAGACTACATCTTGTGTAGACGAGGTAATCTGAAAGAGATCAGTGACTGCAAAGTAGTTGGAGGTGAGAGTGTAGCCAGACAGCATAGGATGGTGGTTTGTAGGATGACTCTGGTGACAAGGAAGATCAAGAGGACAAAGGCAGAGCAGAGAACAAAGTGGTGGAAGCTGAAAAGGGAGGAGTTTTGTATAGTTTTCAGGGATGAGTTGAGAAAGGCTCTGGGTGGTCAGGGAGAGCTTCCAGGTGATTGGACAACTACAGCTAGTGCTATCAGGGAGACAGGTAGAAGAGTACTTGGTGTGTCATCTGGGAGGAAAGTAGATAAGGAGACTCAGCGGTGGAATGTGGATTTACAGAGAAAGCGGTTAGCGAAGAAGAAGTGGGACACTGAGGGGACTGAAGAGAACTGACAGGAGTACAGGCAGATAGAGCGTAAGGTAAAGATAGAGGTTGCAAAGGCAAAACAAAGGGCGTACGATGAGCTGTATGCTCGGCTGGACAGTAAGGAGGGAGAGAACGATCTATACAGGCTGGCGAAACAGAGAGATAAAGATGGAAAGGATGTACAATGGGCCTGACTGATAAAGGATAGAGAGCGAAATGTATTGAGAGATACTAGAAGAGGGATGGGATGATGGAAAGAGTACTTTGAAGAGCTCATGAATGTGGAAAATGAAAGAGAGGCAAGGGTAGAAGAGGTGACAATTGTAGACCACAAAGAAGCAGAGATTAGTAAAAATAAAGTGAGGAAGGCATTGAAGAGGATGAAGAGTGGCAAGGCAGTTGGTCTTGATGATATACCTATGGAGGTATGGAAGTGTCGAGGGGAGGCAGCGATAGACTTTCTGACTTGATTATTCAACAGGATCTTAGAGAGGGAGAAGATGCCTGAAGAATGGAGGAGGTGTGATGGTGCCCGTTTTAAAAATAAGGGGGATGTGCTGACTTGTGGCACCTATAGAGGGCTAGAGTTGATGAGCCATACAATGAAGTTATGGGAATGAGTAGTGGAAACTAGACTGAGAGCAGAAGTCAGCATTTGTGAACAGCAGTATGGCTTCATGCCCAGAAAGAGTACAACAGATGCGGTATTTGCTTTGAGAATGCTAAAAGAGAAACACAGAGAAGGCCAGTGAGAGCTGCATTGCGTTTTTGTAGACCAAGAAAAAGCATACAAGAGGGTGTCAAGAGAGGAGCTCTGGTATTGTATGAGGAAGTCTGGAGTTGCAGAGAAGCAGGTTAGACTGGTGCAGGACATGTATGCTAGCTGTGAGACAGTGGTGAGGTGTGCTGTAGGGGTAACAGAGAAGTTCAAGGTGGAGGTGGGACTCCATCAGGGATCAGCTCTGCGCCCCTTCTTGTTTGCAGTGGGGATGAACAGGCTGACAGATGAGCTTAGACAGGAATCTCATGGACCATGATGTTTGCAGATGACATTGTGATCTTAAGTGAGAGCGGAGAACAGGTTGAGGAAAATCTAGAGAGGTGGAAAGGAGAGGAATAAAAGTTTGTCTCCACTCACAAACCAAGATGTTCCTCCTCAGAGAATGTCCCCGTGGAGCTTCAGGATCCGTTCTACACGGACCAGTACGAGCAGGAGCACCTGAAGCCGGCCGTCTCCTCGCTGCTCCTCGCTGCCGACGTCTACTGTTGCGCCGCTGGCCGGCTGAGCCGTGCGCCGACGCCGCCATCCGACGCCGCCGCCCTGCTTCAGCTCCTTGTCAAGAAGGGTCTCGGCCCGAAGGTCCAGGACCAAGATGTCACGGAGGGCGACCTCAACCACGCCCCCATCAAGACGGTGCGGCTAGCGAGCTGGTGCGCCTGGAGGTCGGCCGTGTGTGTGGACGATTTTTTTTTCATGCGTGGCTTCCTGTCCCCTCCCCCGCCGCAGAGAGCCCACCTGGCCCTGATGGACGCGCTGATGTCTCTGGGCGCCCAGGAGACGGTGGGCCGGGTGAAGATGGCGGCGGAGGCGGAGCAGATGGGCGCAGGTGCGCCCTGGGAGAACGCGCTCCTCTTCTGGGTGAACAGGGTGAGGTCGGACACACACTCGCATCCTCATTCATGGGGAGCAAAGATCTCAACCCGGGAAATAGTTAACCTTAACTAGTTGGGTCAAAGGGAAGTGGTTAGCATTAGTCGCCATGATAGGACAGGGTGGCTTTTCAAAATAAAATAACAGTAAACTCATCTAGTAATCCCGGCGATCTCCTCCAGGTAACCCCGTCCGATTTAGTAAACTAGGATATCTCATCTAGTTAACCCATTGATCTCATTCAGGTCACCTGGCCCAGGAAACTAGGTGTTTTCCTCTGGTTAACCCTCATATTATGTTAAGGGTCAATTTGACCCATTGGGTCAATGGGTGAAATGGGTCAAATTGACCCTTAACATAATAAGAGGGTTAACCTGGTGATCTCCTCGAGTTAACCTGTCTTCCTGTGTGCCTCCAGCTGAACCAGAGGCTGAGGGAGAGCACAGAGGAGGGGGAGACTCCCAGGACACAGACCTGCACAGACCTGCAGCCTGCTCAGGAGACGGTACACACACGCACACACACACACAGGCACGCACACACACACACACACACACACACACACACACACACACACACACACAAACACAGGCTCACACACGCTCGCACATGTACACACACACCTGCACACATACAAATATACGCACATGCACATGCATGTACATACACACACACACGCACACATACAAACATGCACATATACAAACATATGCACACACACACACACACACACACATTCAAACACAGGCTCACGCACGCTCGCACGTGTACACATACAAATATGTGCACATGCACACACACCCACACACACACATAAAACACGCACACATGCACATTCAAACATATGCATGCAAGCATGCAAATTTACACACACACACATAACACACACACACACATGTGCGCACCCCTACACACACACGCACACATACGAACATGCACACATGCACGCAGAAAGACACATGCAAGCCGGCAGATATCACACACGTGTGTGCACACACACCCATCCAGGTGCGCGCACATACACGCAAACACACATTCCAACACATGCACTCACACACACACATACATACAAACACATACACACGCACACACACACACATGCGCAAACACACACACACACACATGTTCTGTGACTGCACTGGCTTTGCTGAAGCATCTCACACCTCGTTCTTTGTCTCTCTCCTTCAGTGCCAGTCCTCCCGTTGGTATTGGAAACTGGTTCCCGTAAGTGTCCTCCTTTCCTCATCTCTCCTTCCCCTCCTTCTGAGTCCATCCGTCCGCCATGGCCGACATTAACGTGCCTGCTGGAAATGTCACATACACACACACACACATGTAGTTACAAAGAGTGTATTAGCTTTGTATTGCTGCGGTCTTCACCAACCGGGTGATGTTTTGGAATACGAGGAGCTTCTGACTTCATCTAGAGGAGGAGGAGGAGGAGGAGCTGAAACGAAGGTGGATTTTGAGCAAAAGCGTTGAGGTTCTAGCTACTGCTTCTTCGTGGACCCATGTTCTGGACGCCCCGCCACCACACCCACCTTCCCTGAAGCCCCTGAACTTTGACCCTCAGGGGCTTTTATTCCATCTGTCAGATGGAAGGTTCCTCAGAGGGTTTTTCTTCCCTTCACTTCCCCGCTGACCACATAGCCCGCCATTTACTGACCTTCTCCTCCTCCTCCTCCTCCTCCTTTTTTCGGGATTCCATCTTCCCCTTTGTCATTGACGCCTGTGTCCCTCTCTCTGCCCCCCCCCATCCAGCATGCCATCGCTTTTTGTTTGAAGGAGTCGGGGAACAAACCGCCAGTGGTAACGTATAACACCTCGCTCTTCTCTTCAACCCCTCGTCCTCCGGCGCGGTAGCAACAGCCCCCCCCCTCCTTGACTGATTCAACCCTTCCTACCCAAGAGGTCGGATGGATCCACTGGAAAGAGACAATTGGGATCTGTTTGCGCTACAAGGCGGTGGGGGGCGGGGCTTGGCCGGTAGTGACCGTCAAACCCGTCTGACCCCTTTTATTCATTTTCTATTTGAGTTGGTATGTTTTGACCAATCAGATGAAGGCTGCATGACCACACACACACACACACACACACACACACACACACACACACACACACACACTGCATCCTCACCTGACTAACGTCCCCTCCGGCTGCAGGTGTGCGTCTGCTCTCATGTTTTTGCAGCACCTTTGTTTTGTTAGTTGGAAATGCACCCTGTGAGTGTGTGTGTGTGTGTGTGTGTGTGTGTATTATTGATGTGGCAACAGACACCCCCTGCTCAAGGTACAGGAAGATCCACCTCTTCCTCACCTCCGAATGCAGGAATAAGTCCCATACGACAAATCTCTGCGAGCTAATCTCAAATTGTTTATTTTTTTCCGGGGTTAAAATGGCGGCGTCCTTCCATGTCACTTATGCCAGCGCCCGCGGAGACGTCTGGCCTGCGCCATCTGGCCCGAGCTGTCTGGCCCGTGCTGTCTTTTCAATTTCACCAAAATAGCACAAAAAAACTCTTTTGTCTCACCACTAGCCAACCGCGACCTCAGTGGGCGGGGCCAAAACTGAGCCGCGGTTCACATGACCCAATTCTTCGCCAGAAGTTTTTTGGAAGTGCTGGTTGCTAACTAGCCGGGGTTGGACCTTGCAGCAAGCTACGCTAAACACCATCAGTGTACACACTGCTAATCTTATACTAATTATGACTCCATTTCAGGTTCGGCTAACTGTAAGGTGTTCGGGACCGAATCAAAACAACGTAGCGCCACTGATCCCGAGCAAATGACAGTGATCGGGAGCTTTGTTCAGTTCCGCCAGCAAAAATTCTTTCAATCCCGATCTAGAGAAAACGTCCTCAGTGTCGTAGCGAAACCCCAAAGACATCAAGTTGTTTGTTGCCACTGTCAATGAGATGTCGGGCCTCACATGCCTCCAGTCTCACGGAGGCCATTGCTGTGCTTGCGAGCAAGAAAACATCAGATCCGTGCACCAGTGGTTCCGATTGCAGCCAGAAAAGGTTTTACAAAGCTGTGACTTTGAGCCCCGCCTCTTTTGAGAGGGCAACAATCAGGTTGAGCCCATGAGGTTCTCCTGGAACTTACTCAGACCGAGTCTTCTGAACTGGAGTTCGACCGCTCGCCTTCATAGAAGCGGTCGAACCTGTGGGTCGGTGCACGTTTCTGTTTCCGTGCTCGCCATCACGCAACCGCCACCCCCCGATTTTCTAACTCCTCCACCTTCCCCTCCCCTCCGCTAGATCCGCTACAGGAAGGACAAGGTCCAGTCGAAGCTGACACCCACCTTCCCCCTGGTCTCTGCCGTCAAAGATCTGTCCAATGGCTGCGCCATAGCTGCCGTGCTGCACTACTACTGCCCCAGTCTGCTGCGCTTAGAGGGTACAGACCCCGACCAACACACACACACACACACACACACTTCCAAATCCTTATCTGTGGTACATCCCTGCAGACGTATGTCTAAAGGACACCATGTCGGTGGCTGACAGCCTCTACAACCTGCAGCTCATCAAGGAGTTCTGCCAGACCCGGCTGCAGGGCTGCTGCCCCCTTCCTGTGGAGGATCTCCTCTACGCTCCGGCCGTCCTGCATGTAAGCTTCCGATAGCCCATGGAACTTTTAGTTCCCAAATGTTCCAGGGAGAAAGGTACCAGGGAGCACCTGTGGCAAGTTTTTATTGGGCTTACTTGACTCAAGAAGGTAGAGACTCGTAGTATGGAGTGGTAAAGAACCTTGTGCAGCTACAATTAGTCTTTTGTCATGACGTTCCACTATGTCTTCAGTAGCTCAGTAGCTTTTCCTGTCATAGTCCCATAGTCTTCAGTAGCTCGCAAAGTTCTCAAAATTTCTAGTCCACTGTCCTTGAGGTCAGTGACCTGACTAGGCTTGTGCCATGTTGTTCTTTGAGATTTTGTACATGGAAGACCGTAATCAGCCAGTTCTAGGGCTTTTTGTGCAGGTGTGTCAGTTTGCATCCTTAGCACATGTCCAAACATGGATCTTCTGGACTCAGCCGCTTACAGAGACAGTGGGGTGGACTCTTTTTTTGACTGTTGTTTGATATCATGCTCTTTGGTCACTGGTACCTTGTCACTGTGTTTCCAGTGTTTTCCGTTCTGTGTTCTGGGGTGGACTTCAGGGGTGCCCCGCTGCAGCAGTTGTATGATTTTATTAGAATGAAGCATTGTATAGTTACATATTTTCAAGAGATAGTGTCTTAATGTTTCTCCATTCCTATTCACCCAAAGTGTGTTGGCCATGATTGCCTTTGACCAGCATGTCAACCAGGAAGGCATGGGTTTTATTTATGGAGTTTGAATCTTTCAGGTTTTTGGAGCAACCACTTGGAGATTTTTTTCTGTGTAAAAAAATTCTGGGAATTCCATCTTTTGTGGCATACCCAGAGTGGAAACTGGAGTTTTGGCTCTTGTAGAGCATCTGCACATTGAGCAGCAAGGTAACAGGGGAACTGCACTGGGGAAAGACTATCTCCTTGTGGACCAAGTATTCAAAGAATATCAGGGAATGGAATTGCTGGTTGGGATCTCGGAACACTGTAAACAAGGAAGGCATCAAAGTACTTGTACTTAATTATTCCAGGGTTATTACGGACTGGGGAGGTACTCACACGTTACTATTACAGGATTAGTACTACCTGGCCAAGTTCTCACACTGCAATTCCATGATGAGTACGACCTGGGGATGTCATGTGATTTACATTTATTTCCATAGGTTGGCCTCTAATCTTAATTCCTTGGTATTCTGTCAAAGTGTTTTTGAGCAAGACACTGAACCCCAAACTGCCCCCCTGGCGCTGGTGGACGGCAGCCTACTACTCTTGGTTCATTCATGATGGGTTAATTGCAGAGAACAAATTTCCCCATGGGGATTAATAAAGGGTAAATTATTATTATTATTGTGACTTGACCCCCCCCCCCCCAGCTGAACATCATGAGCTTCATCGCCGAGCTGCTGGATTGGTTCGAGATTAAGAAGCCCGACTTTGTCCAGCCAATACAGCCGGTGGACCTCACAGGTGCAAGAACCGCTCGGTCGATCCTCAGCTGGTCTTGGAATTAAATCTGACGATGATGACGATGAATCTGTATCTTTCAGACATCTCCGGATTGCTGTACTGCACGAGTCCTGTCAGTGGGAATAGCAACAGGTATGAGACAGCCTCCCTTCCTGGCGCCTGGTGCCTTTGCTGCAGGTCATGCTGTGATTGGCTGCACCTCCCCCAGTGATGGATGAATGAATACAACTTGCACCTTGGCATATTAAAAAAAAAAAAAACAAGCAGATGTGGCCTTGAGGAGCATGTAGAAGATCTAAAAATACTTGTTAAAGTACAACGTTCTGATGCGCTGTTCCCTTGCAGTGGTTCCCCTTCCTTCATCTTCAAGCAGCCCTTTGTGCCCATCTCCTCACCGGTGTCTCCAGGCAAGAAACATCAGCACCCTAATTATGTCACATCGACACAAAATCAGGTTTCTGACTGAGGTTTGTTCACTTCGTTTTCAGAGAGCCAATCCTGGACTAAGAAGCAGATCAGGTATTAATGTGAGAGGCTGTGTGGTTCCCGTGGTAACCCTTGCGTTGCCTCCATGTCTTGTCTTCTTACTTTGGGCTTCTGCGTTTCTCTGCTTTTATCTTTTCCGTTTCCATGGTCATCCCCGCCTCCGCCGCGCAATCGCCCCGCCGTCATCCGCCCCGCAGCCGTCCGCTGTCAGCAGTGACTTTCAGTATTCCGTTCGGACTGGACAGTGATGTTGATGTTGTCATGGGCAACCCCATCGACTCTGTCTTTCGCTCTGTCAGCACGGACAGCCTCAGCACCGCCGTCCCTGCCATGACCTCGCCGCTGACCTCGGCGAAGCTGACCCAGGTCCCCTACAGCCCCCCCGAGGACCTCAGCCACCTGGTCAGCGCTTCTGCGCCGCCGCGGCGGTCCTCCTGGGGGCCCTACGCTCACACGCCGCCCCTGGGGGAGTTGCCCACCATTGAGGAGGCGCTGCAGGCGGTTCACACTTCCGGCGGGAAGGAGCGCAGAAAGGGGAGGGTTGGGGAGAAGGGTGGAGGGCGAGGGGGGAGGCCGGAGCCCAGGTTGTGCCCAGAGGGGGCCCCCGCCGGCTTCTTCCTGCACTCCTCGGTGGAGGAGAACCCTCAGCTCAGTAGCTCCGCCCCCACCCGTTCAGGTTTCCTCTACCGGCCAGTAGCCGACAATGGGAAGCAAGGCAGGGGCGAGCGAGGAGACAGGTCGTCGCGCGCCTCGGACATGTCGCGTGATGACGACTCGGTGCTACGAGACGGCAGTGTGGACTCATCCGACACCTCTGACGATGCCCCGGGGAACATTCGCCCTAGCAACAGTCGCCAGGCCAACCAAAATGTGGCTGGCAGCCCACGCATGACCAGCTTCGCGGAGAGACGGGACAGTAGAAGGAGACACCCCGGCGAAGAGTCAGGCTCCGCGGCCACGCCGACGACCCCAGGTACGCCGCACACGCCCTCCACGCCAGCGGGGGCCCAGAGCCAGCAGGGGAGCCCCGGCCCCCGAGGCCCAGAGCCCGGAACGGAGGCCTGGGAGCTGGGCGTCCGTCTGGAGGAGAAGCGCAGGAGCATCGAGGCCCAGAAGAGACGCATTGAGGCCATCTTCACCAAGCACAGGCAGAGGCTGGGCAAGAACGCTCTCCTTCAGATGAAGAGGGAGCAAGGGGAAGGGGGCGCCGAGGGAGGGGAGGAGGAAGCCCTCAGTCTCGACGATCGCCTCACACGCATGGAGGAGCAGCTGAAGCAGGAGGAGGAGCGCGAAAACAAGGAGAAAGAGAGGGACAAAGAGAGGGACAAGGTTACCGTTTGCAACCCTCCTCGGTTGGACAAGCAGGTCACCTTCTCCATTGACACCAAGAAGGGGGAGGATAAGGAAAAGGGAGCAGAGAAGGAGAAAGGGAGTGATGTGGCCCTGGTGGAATACAACCAGGTGGTGCAGAAGCTGAGTGAGGCTCTGCAGTCGCTGCAGAAGGACATGCAGAAGCTCACTGAGCAGCAGCAGCAGCTCCTGGGCAACCAGAGACCCAGGAGCGTGCACAAAGCCAAGGCAACGACCCGGAGCAATGCCAGAGTGCCGCCCCGGACGCCCCCACACACCCCCACCAAGACGCCCCCCAGGACCCCCACCAAGAACCCCACCGTCAGTGCCAGCAAAGCCTGGAACATCCCGACCGGAGCCGGGTCGTCCTCCGCCGCCTCTCCGTCGCACCGCTCCCAGGGCCTCTCCCCGAAAACCATCATGTCCTCCTCCTGCCCCGCCCCTCGAACCAAGATCCCCTCTTCCTCTGCCTCCTCCTCTGCCGCCCCCCGCAGCCCCAAGCACCACCCGCGGCCCCCGCCCCACCCGCGGCCCTCCGAGCTCAAGTTCCCGCCGCTCAACCGCATCCTGACGCCCACCCAGAACGTGGACACCCTCCCGCATCTGCGCCGCGTCTCCCCGAGCAAGTGCCAAGTGCAGACGTCCTCGTCCTTCCGCATTGGCGGCCCACAGACCCCTCAGGAGCCTCCACAGAGGCTGCCCCAGGAGCCGCCCCAGGTAGCACCGCAGATGCAGGCCGATGAGAGTGCCTCCGACACGGGCTCTAGCGAGACGCCCACGCAGTTCAGCCTGGAGCTGGAGGACGGGGAGGCGACCGGGGGACCTCAGGGGCCGGTGCAGCCCATTTACGATCAGCCAAGTGCCGTTGGTGGAGGCGGCAGCAGCTCCGGCGCCCCCTCGGAGTGCTCCTTCGAGAGCGAGACGCTGTCCCTCTCCGCCGTCTACGGACCCGGGAAACGCTGCAGCATGATCGAGGTGTCGCTGTCGTCCCTGGGGGGGCCAGAGGGAGGCAGTGACGAGCCCACCGACGAGGGGCAGGAGTTCTCCTCCGACTCCATGAGCGACCGCACGGAATCCGCGACGGAGGCCGTCAACGCCGAATCCGCGGAGCAGCCCGATCCCCTTGGCGAGGCGGCGGACCTTCCAGAACCAGCGACGGAGCAGGAGAACCAGAATGCAGGTCCAGAACCTCCTGAGGAGAACAGTGAGCTGGCCACCAGAGGAGGAATCGGGTTTTTCTTCACGGTGAGTGGGGTTCTTTAACGAAGCAAAACCGGATACGGTTGTGTACTGATCTGGGACAACATTTCCAGGAGGACATGCGCAGCGAGGGTGAGATGGCCCAGCGGAGGGCGCTTCTGCTGGAGCGGCAGCAGAGGAGGACGGAGGAGCTGAGGAAGAGGAGGCAGTGGCACGAGCAGGAACGAGAGAAGAGGCAAAGAAGCTAATATTTGTTGTTCTTCAGGGTTCTTCATCTGTGGTTGAACTGTGGCTGGAATACCCATGCCTGTGTCCATCTTCAGGCAAGCGTCGCCGCCGCGCACGCCCCCCGCCGCGACCACCTCGCCATCGCCGACGCCTCCCGCCACCCCGGCCCGCCGTGGAGACTTCACCCGCGGGGAGTACGCCCGCCGCCAGCAGCTCCGGATCATGGACGACCTGGAGAAAGTGCTGCGGCAGAAACCCGCCAATCATGGGCGGCCATCTGGGAAGAAGGCCCGGGCCCGGCCTCGGAGCGCGACCCGCGATGGGCCGCCACCGCTGTCCCAGAGCCCTGCCAGGAAAGCACCAGGTGAGGTTGCACCGCGCCGCCCACCGTATCAGCCGGACGCCAGCTGACCACTAACATCTCTGTTCTCCACAGTCTCCAAGCTGACCAAAGTCTACTCGCATTCCTCTCTCAACCTGGCGGCAGAGGAGGAGCCCAGCAGCGACGCACCCAAGAGAGTCCACAGGTGATAATCGCCATGGCGACAGATGTATTTATTCACTCACAGCTGAAATTTATATTTATCCCTAGCAGAAACTAAAGAAAACTACGAGTTAGTAACACGCTAGTCGAGAATAATGCAAACATGCTAATATTCAATCATGCTTACATTCAAACATGCAAACATGCGAATATGCTGATATGCAAATAGCTAACATAGTAACATGGGAACATGCAAATGAGCTAACAATAGTGTACACAAACATGCTAACATGAGAGCATACAAAGAGGCTAATTTGCAAACATGCTCACATATGAATATGCTCCTTGCAAGCATTCAAGTATGTGAATATCCAAAATGTGTATAGTTACAATGTGATCATGGTAATATGTGAATATGCTAACATGCGAGCATTCTAATATTCGAACATGCTAGAATGTGAACATGCAAATACGCTTATGTGCTTATATGCAAATAGCTAACTAGGGAACATGCAAATATACTAACATCCGAACTTACAAACATACGAACATTCGTTTATAGATACTAAAACGCAAATATGCTAATATGCTAAACCTGGGTTTAAAGGGGTTAAAGAGATAAAGCTGCTAACCGGTTAAATACTTTGCTCACCAACTGATAGCCGCCCTGAATCCCCGGCCGGGTGCCGGCTGGCCAATCAGAATGGAGACAAGGACTGGGAAGGCGGCTCCAATGGGCCCTCTCCGTCCCTGGAGTACACAGGTAGGGGCTGGCACGCCATCTCCGGCGCCGCCGCCGTCCAATAGGATCGCGGGTGTGAGCTCACGGTGCGTTCCTCTCCCGTCCAGGTCCACGGCTCTTCAAAGAGCCCAGCTTGAAGTCCAACAAGTTCATCATTCACAACGCGCTGTCACGCTGTTGCCTGGCGGGGAAGGTCAACGAGAACCAGAAGACCAGGATTGTGGAGGTGCCATTGGGGGGGGCAGAGACTGCCATAACCTGCTTTTCAATGAGTTTAACCTTTCTTTCTGACCTTCAGGAGATGGAGAAGAGCCCCGCCAACCACTTCCTGATCCTCTTCCGCGACTCCAGCTGCCAGTTCCGTGGCGTGTACACGATGAGCGCCGACGCCCAGGAGCTGGTGCGTCTTGCTGGCGTCGGCCCCCGCACTGTCGGGGCATCCCAGGTGGACGCCATCTACAAGTACAGCTCCGACCGAAAGCAGTTCAGTGCCATCCCCTCCAAAACCATGGGCATGAGCGTGGACGCCTTCACCATCCCCGGCCACCTGTGGCAAGGGGGCGGGGCCTCCGGAGGAGGGGGCGGGGCTAGGAGGGCAAGCATCAACAAGAAGGCTGTCGTTTCCAAGTGAGCGGCATAGTAATACCGTAATAACATAGTAATAGTAGCAGAAAAAGACAAATTTGAATTGTAACTTTCCTTGACGACGGAGAAAACACACAGGAAGTGTTTGTTTTTTAGTTACTTTTAAAAAGTATGACTTTTGATTGCAGTAAAACCCGGATCATTAGATAAACAAACTATTGACAAGAGGTTTTTTTTTTTTTTTACTGCCACCGCCATGCTCCTCGAAAGCACTTTTTTTTTCTACCGGTTGCCATGACAAAGTGAGGCTTAAATGCTAGCCCTAGGAGCAGCATGGTGGTGGTTATTTGTTTATTACAGAGTAATAACAAAGCCGGATGTGGGGAAGCAGTGCCTGCGAGCAACTTTTGTATCCTGATGCTGTGCCGAGGTGTCGTGCTCAGCGGCACTGCGACCGCCAGATTACGCAGATTATGGTGGCCTAGAATGAAACAGCAGACCTGATTAAACTCTGATCAAACTGACTTTACTGCTTTCTTGCAATAATTGGTTTCCAGCAACACACACACACACACACACACACACACACACACACACTCAGTCTCTCCTCTAGAAGAATCAGAATATAAATCTGAACTCCCAAACGTGTGATTGAAAGGGTGAATGGCTGCATATGTAGTGGCAAAATAGACAATGAATGAATAAATGATTTTTTTTTCCCCTTTCTATTGATTTATGTGAAACTTTTCAAAACTTTCAAGAATTTACATTTCATCTCAAGTCTGAATATATATCTCTGGTGAAGAAAAAAACAACAGCAAAAAAAACCTGACTTTAATAAATGTGTTACTGAATAGCTCCTAATTATTACACCCTTGTTTGTACCCTTCTTGGCCACTAGGGGGCGCACAGAGCCCACTCCATTGCTGTCTTGGGGTTTTATTGTGCCTTCCAAACCCTTTGGCTCCCCCATATGGGTATAGAGTGTATTGCAGGCATACATTTTAAAAATAAAATTATCTGTTGAAAAAATAATGAACTACTGATTAAAAAGAAAGGAGGACCGGGGAGGTAGAGGAGGGTATCTTATTGTTGTTTCTCATTGCCATGGCAACAATGCTAATAAATGACAACGGCGAGTCAAAGAAGGGTTTGGTATGTTTTTATTGTTCCTCAGAACAAGGACAGACGGAAAGAAGCGATAGCTTGGCGTTACTTCTTATTATTGCATCAGTTGATCGGGTTTTTCTGATCGTGGGTGGAGGGGTGTTCGATCTGCCGGTCCTGATGGACAGGTGGGAGCAGTTGTGAATGATAGATGGGTAGGGTGCCTTTGTCGCCCCCTACTGGACAGGCATGATGTTATACCTAGAAGGTTTACGGTGATGGCAAATCAACGCAAAGCTAATAAACGGCAAGCTAACAGTGGCTCTACTTGACTGTGCGATGGACGATTCAGGCGGCGGGGGATTATGGATGGTCTACGTGGAGACTCCTAGCGGGTGTCGACGGGCGCCACCACCGGGCTGCTTTCTGCTTGCGTGTCCACAGAGCTTTGGGCGGTGCTGTTCCATGCCGCTGTCACGTCGGCCTCATCCCTCGGCGCCGGGGACGGGCTGGACGGGACGGGCGCGGAGGAGTTGGATGTGGTCAGGTCCGGTGCCATGTTAGCGGATGTTGGTGGTGGCTGGGATGGAGAGGATGGGCTAGGCAGTGGGGGGGTGGAGGCATCGGCGGAGCTGGCGGCAGCGGATGTCGCGGAGTCTGTGATTGCATGCTGGGGGGCGTCGGATGGGAATCCAGTTGGGTCAGCGTGCATGGACCTGGGCGTGTGCGGTGGCGTGGGCTCCTGCGGGTCCTTACACACTGGCTCCCCCTCCGCCACGTACCACACTTCATTGTGCCTATTCCGGAGCTTCAAAGGACTACACACACACACACACACACACACACAAACACACTTCGAATGATGGTCCCCCTCTTCATCTGGAAGCTAAGCATGCCAAACTTTCCAGAGTGTGTTTGATGGTAGCATTGCTACGCTAAGCTATTTGCCTGCCAAATTTTGCATGCTGCTCGGCGGTGCCTTGCTCAAGATTGTGTGTGTGTGTGTGTGTGTGTGTGTGTGACCTGTCGTAGCCGACGCCATAGTGGTAGCTGTGGTTGTAGGAGGCCCGGACCCTCTCCAGCTCCTTTGTGAGCAGCTGGGCGTGGAGCCTGGAGGTCACCGACAGCATCCAGCCTCCATAGCTGCGCACGTACACGTCCATCTCCGGCATCTCAGTGACGTAAACCTGAGCCAGGGACGACGCAATGCTCAGTATCCGGATGCACATCAGTGATGATTATTTAAATTTATGTATGTATTATAAATATTTATATATTATATATATAACTTCCAACTTTTCATTTTATTCCTGACTTGTTTCATTTTATCTTATATTATTATATCTCAAACATATATATAATAATAATAATATTTTTTATAAACATGAAATGGTTCTTCATAAATGAATCTAACAGAGTTAAATGAATACATTTTCAATTCCTACAAAATTTTGAAACAGATTTGATCAGATTTTAAGTTTGTATTTCCCTAGGTGACGCAGGGGATCATCCTTCCTGGTGGAAGCTCCGCCTCCCCGTCGCTCTGCCCAAGAGGCCCCGCCCACCTTGGGGTTGTCTGGCGTCGGCGGCTTCTCCTGATAGGAAGCAGGAAGCAGGAAGCTGAGAGTGTAGATCGCCGGCTCCCACATCCTGGTCTCCTCGGGGATCTTCACCAGGACGGGCGCCATCATCTCCATCTTGACGCCTGCGGCAAACACACACACATACACACACAATGAATTGTTTTGTTTTCATAAATTTTAACTTGACTTGAATTTTTAAAAAAAGTTTACAAAATATTTAATAATAAATCAGATTTTAAAAAATTGAAGAATATGTAGAATATAAAATTCTACATATTCTTCAACACCACAGTCTTCAATCAAACAAATCAGAACATAATGAATTCTTCATAACTCTTCAAAATTGTTATATGAATAACAATTAAGAATTTTTGGAAAAATGTATTTTTGAACATAACAGTTTCGATTGAATCAAAAAAATCAGGGTAATGAGTTTCTTCAAATCAAAATGCTTGTGAATCGGACAGAGAAAGTGAAACAAAAAAATTACTACAAAATGAAATAAAATAATAAAAAAAAAAGAAAATCATTTACAAAAGGGAAATAGTTGCATGTATTTTATTTATTTATTTTTTAAAAACTATATTTGAATATAGCAGTTTTAATTAAATCTAAATAACATGAAATAATCATTATCAATTACAATAACAAATATTTTATATTTTTTAGCATTTTTTTTCTTGAAAAATGTATAGTTGAACAACACAAGTTTTAATTCAATAAAAAAAAAATCAAAAAACAAGTCATTTCTTCAAATTAAAATGCCTTTGAATAGGACAGAAAAAATAACTAAATAAAACAAACAGTACAGAAAAAAAGGAAATAATTGAGTGTATAACAATACAAGTATTTTTGAAAAATGTATATTAGAACAAAAAGGGTTTTAATTCAATAAATAAAACCAGGAAATGATTCAAATCAAAATGCCTTTTAATTGGACACAGAAAAAAATCCTTATAAAATAAAATGAAATAAAACTAAAAATAGGATTCAATAAAAAAAAAAAAAACAGGAAATAATTGTCGTATAAAAATGTGTTAAAACACTGTTATAACAATGTTGTTGTCACCGTCTTGGTTGGCGCCGGAGATGTACTGGAAGAGCCTCCTGAAGGCCATGGCTGCGCCCACGCCCATGAAGTACGCCTCAGCATCCGTGGACACCCAGCACGTGGGACTGTAGTGTCTCACCTGCACACACACACACACACACACACACAGAGGGTCTATAGGGACCTCCTCTCACCCAAAGATGGGTGAATGTGAAGAGGAGGTTCTCTCACCTCATACTCGTCCGTCTTGCACACCAGGTCGTACTCTAGACACTCCTTGCATTCCGTGCATAGACTGGTGTTGGTGCACGGCCTGTGGGAAGGATGAGGACCGACACATCAACAACACCGACTGGTGTGTGTGCTTGTGTTTGTGTGTATGTCTGTGTTTGTGTGTGAGTGTGTGTTTGTTTGTTTGTTTGTGTGTGTGTGTGTGTGTGTGTGAATATGAGCCATTTCAGGCTTTTCAAATTATTATTTTTCTATGCAAAAACTTAACATTTTTCATGTTTAGTATTGCAAAATGAATTGAATGATTCATATTAAAGTTTATAATTTTCTTATTTGTTTTACATTTCTATTTTCTTTCATGTTTATCATTTTATTTTACTTTATTGTCATGCCATTTCCTTTATTGCTTCATTGCCAATAGGTTTTAAGTTCAAAAGGTGAGCATCTGAGGACCAGAAGAACCCAAGCAGTGGAACCTGGAAGGTCCAACCATCTGGACGGGGCTCAGACTCACCCAACGCTGGCGTCCGCTGAGAAGAAGGCAGCCGCCAGCAGGACCACAGCCGAGGACAGGGCCCTGAGGGAGGACACACACACACACACACACACACACACACACACACACACACACACACACACACATACACACATTGAGGGCGCAGTGTCAGCAAGCATTTTCATAGCTGACACAGTTCCCAAGTCAGACCTGGTAGAAAAAAGATTAAATAAATAATAATAATAATGATAATAAGAAATGAAAAATAAAACAAGAAAGGTGAATGAATAATTCAGACCGCTTTTAAAAAAAACAACTAACTTAACAGCAATGTACAAATATTAAAAAAGAAAATCAAAAAAGAAAGAAATTCAAGCCAGGGAATACCTTTCCAAAATCCTTTTAGAGCAAGCAGAACAAAATTAAAAGATAAACATATACATACATTTTCATGTAGATTTTCAAACAGTTTTTGACAGTATTTTTCACATGATTATACATATATTTAGTCATTACATTTATGTTGTTATTAAATATGAATAGGTACCGGCAAAAACTGTTTGAACATCGAAAGATGAGAATTTATATATATATACTGTATATATGTGTATATATCCCTAAGGACCTCAACAGGTAAACAGGCTGAACAAGCTAGTGAGGAAAGCCTGCTCGGTGGTGGGACTGAACCTGGACAATCTCCAAAGGGTGTCAGTGGGGAGGGTGAAGGACAAACCGGGAGCTATCCTGGACAATCCTTCCCGCCCCCTGCACAACGAGCTGAGGTTGATGGGCAGCTCTTTCTGCCAACGGTGCATCCCTCCCCGATGCAGAGCTGAACGCTTCAAACGCTCCTTTGTGCCCACGGCCGTCAGACTGGAGAACAGCAGTCTGGACGGCACACAACCTTGAGGTGCATCTGTGGTACCACAACCTCACAACCTCACCCATTCATTCATTTGTCATGCTCTCACTGTTGTCTTTTTTATCCTTGTTGGTCTCAGCCCACTCGATTCCTGACTATGTTTGCTTACTCATTTTGTTCTCATCATTGCTAATGTTGCCTTTTAGTTTTGGTTGTCTATTTTCACCCCTACTTTTTTTCATTCTGTTGGCCATTCTTAACCCCGATGTTGTTGTTGTTGTTGCTGGTCTCCCTGTTTTCTATTTATTTGTGGATATCTTTTTTTTTTTCTATCTATTGATATTTATATTCAGATTTATAACTGTTACGCTGCTGTGACAAAAGAATATCCCCTATGGGAATCAATAAAGTTTATCTTACCTTTTATATATATATATATATATATATATATATATATATATGAGATGAGATGAGATGACTTTATTAATCCCGAAGGAAATTGTTGTGCCATATATATATATATATATATGTACATAAAGAACATTTTAACAGTTAAAACATAACACAAGACTTTTACTGTAACGGGTCTCTGAATGTAACGTGGGATGACGGAGCAGTGTGTGTGTGTGTGTGTGTGTGTAGGGGGGGCCAGCATGTGTTTGCAGAGCAGCAGGAACCTCAGTGGTGCATTCCGGTGCTGCAGACCTGACACTCCTTCAGAGAGAGAGAGAGATGGAGAAAGAGAGAGAGAGTCATTGAGGAAGGGAGGGAGAGAGGGAGAAGGATAGAGGGAGGATGTGCTGCATCATCTCCATCCTGCTGACAAAGGCGACCCGAGGTCATGGGCGCCGGAGGACGCCCGCGTGCACGTGCACGCGCTCAGGCCTATCAATGTTTGTGATTATCGGCTCCTTCTAATAACTTCTTGCGTGACGTCACGGAGCAGCTGTCAATCACATGCGTTGCAAAAGAGACCCCCCGTGCCCCCCCCTCCATGCCTGGCGTACTTACATGGTGCGGGTCCTTCCCAGGGAAGGCGGGCGGGCGGAGTGCGTTGCGGTGCGTGAGTGCGTGTGCGTGGTGGAGGGCGATGTGGTCTGCTGCCGGTATGACTGCGGACTGCGGGCAGAGAAAGAAGAAGAGGAAAAAGAGAAGGGGGGGGGGGGCGGCAAGAGCCTGCCATTGGTCACTTACTGCGCAGGTGCAGAGGGAGCGCGATGGGACCATGAATAATAATTAATAATAATATATATATATATTTTTTTTTTATTAAAAAAGAACTGACTAGAAAATTTAAACTTATCCACTCCTGTAAACCTCTCACATTTTTTCCTGACTTTTTATCTTCATTTTCCTTCAGGTAACCAGTGGACCAACCACAGATGGCCGCGCCCCAAATCAAACTATATGACGTCACGCAGGTCTTTTCTTTTCTTTACGGCCTCTGTCCGCGAGGGGGTACAATGAGCATCACTGCATGTGACGTCACACACGCGAAAATACTCAAGAAATACGTCTCTGTGATGCTTTTACTTAGCCTGTGAAAATCAAACATAGTATTTTAACATATATGAAATGTGTGAAAGACAGACTGTGATAAAAAGTGGCAAGTGCAGTATTCTGTGAAAGGGGCAACTGTGATGACATTGGGGGAGCATTGAGGGCAGTGAAGTGGGTCCTCAGCCCTCACTGTGATGTATATAGGTGAAGTTGGGCGTGAAGGGCTTGCTCCTTCCTGCAGTCAACGAAATGGTGATCTGTGTTGTGCCGTTGACATTGTGAAAGGGGAAGCTGTGATACCTCGGGCATAGGGTATTGTCTGTGATGTCACAGCTTTTTTTCCATCATCATCCTCATATTAGTTTTCCAACATACGCGGGAATCACAGGGCTTGTAAAAACAGCTCATCATCTGATGCTTGAATTTCAATTTTAGGACAGAAAAACAAACAGGGCCTGAAAAAACCAAGCTTCTGGGTGTCTGGATGAGTCTACCTGAAAGGCAAGTTCATTTCACTTCTGTCATTGAAACTATTAAGAGTCTGAAACAGAAACATATTTAAACTTGTGTAATGTTTGGCCCATGAGGTTTTGTATAGAAAGAAAGTGATGCAATATGTAAATACTCATTAGATGGCACATTCTAAAAACTAATAGTGTGACATTCCAAGGTCCAATATGGGTAATTTCATGTCTGTCAGACAAGTCAGATTTATTCAGCTTAAGAAAACAAAAAAAAAACATTTTTGAGGATTTTGAGGTGTTTATTCCTTTTAATCATCTACATAACTGCCTTTTTGGGGTACATCTGCTTGAATTAGATTTGACAATGTCACAGTGTCATGGGCTATGAATGTCTTGTGTAGCCATAGCAGTAGTATGGAACCGTCTTTTAAGTGACTTACTCCAAGCTCTACAGCTGTTGGCATCCAAAGAATTGTATTAACCGCACCCTAACCCAAAGGACAAAAGAGACATTCCCTTTTTGGAGGGTGAATGAAATTCTGCTGTGAATTTGGTTGGTAAATTTGAATTTTGACAACATAAGCAGAGGAGATTCACTGGAGCAGGAAGTGCAACGGGAAACTGTCACATGATATCACATCAGGGTGCAATGTTATCGAGGAAGTTGTCACACGGGGGGGTTGCTATGTCGCACAAAGGAGGCACAATAACAGGAACCGTGCACATCACAGGTTGTGATGTCATATAGGGGAAACGCGCAGCCTGTGATGTCACAGCTTTTGCGCAACCAAGCTGTTCATCGACCCACTGCTTTGGACAAATAAATCAAGTGCTCGTCTCGGTACTGTCACAGCTTGATGTTAAGACAGATTTGCCAAAAAAGGTAGGTTTAATTTAAGTGGTTTGAACTGGCTTGGATTTATTCATATTTCTTCATTCCCAGTGCTATATAAAACTGGTTGCATGGAACATTTCAAATATTATTTATCATACAGGAAACATGTGCCTGAAAGATAGATGATGATTACATTGTTGAGTTGGATGCATTGTTCAGAAATACTGGCTATCAGGTTATTGCAACAATTGTGGAATAATAATAACAATTTATCCTTTATTAATCCCTGTGAGGAAATTCGTTCTCTGCAATTAACCCATCATGGAAGAACCATGAGCAGTAGGCTGCTATCCACCAGCGATAGGGGAGCAGTTAGGGACTCAGTATTTTGCTTTAACCAGGAATTTTCAGAGAGCTTTTCAGAGACAGTGGGATTTATCTAACTCAGTGGGAAGGAGCGAAATAATGGCAATTATGGAAGAAAAAGAAGATGTACAATTATTGACAGCAGAATCACAATAGAACTTCAGGGCGGCAGTGTTTGCCACCGGCAGCATGGTGGATGTCTTAAATAGTCGTCGAAGAAGAAATTTTTATTTATGAGCAGACGGATGTGACGTAATTTCTCACTTCCGCCTTTTTACGTGAACGCATCATATGCGCTAGGCTGGATCTAGAGAAGGCTTACAGGGATCATTAATCCGGGGGGAAAACGACATTCATTTGAACGTTGCGTCGCTGTTTTCTCGTAGGACTGTATATGATCTAAAAAAAACACGAAGCAGAAAATGGAACCGTAAGGTGTTATTACGTTGCTGTTTATTGTACGGCCATCTGATCTGCCAGGTAACGTTAAGGTGCTGTTGTCACGGAGCAAGGCGGTAGCTATTCCCATTTCCTTCTCATCTAACACGTCCGTAGCATAAACAAACATATTTATAACAAAATAGAACAAAACATGGTTATCGAAATTAAATTTTGAGTAACAGCCTTCTCCACTGACAGAACTATAATTACCATGTCAAATGTTTGCGCCTAAAAAAGTAGCGTGCAATATGGTTAAGCTAATTCAAAAGTAGGTATTCGCAAAGAATTCGAATTAATTGTTTAAACGAATGGCTGATATTAGTAATACACCAAAAATACGTAAAGCAGTACCTTTCTGCTTGTTTACTACTCACCAATTCAACTTGAATGTTCTTGTTTTCTAGCCTGGCATTAGTTTCCTCGTGTTTTGAAAATTATTCAATTTAAGCTATCACAACCTTCATTCTGTTTATGCTAGTGCTTGGCAGACATTTCACTTCTAGTAGCAATAAAAAGCCTTTAAAGTCTCCAAAATATTTGCCTTAGGATGACATTAGTCTGAAATTACAATCTCCTTGCAATTCATGTTGAATAAATAATGTTCTTCACCACATGAAAACATTAGCTGCCACAAGAAGAATTTTCCCTGGAGGTAAAGCTAGTCAGAGATTGAATTTAAAATTACCAAAAAAGATGAAACTAATAGACAAGAAAGTCCCCTTTCTTTTAGCCTTTATCAGTTTCAAGATTCAATGTTTGTTGTCATCTGTGCCATCTGGAAGCTTGTTTCCCTCTAAATTCCCCTAAATTCCTATGTTGCTGTCCACAGTGAAGCCAGATACGTAGCAAAACAATAAACAATAATCATACAAAAAGATGTAAACAGGGCAGAGAAATGTAAACAGTATTAACAGGATGTGCAAGTTGAAATAGTGCAAATTGAAATGTTAAAGGTTGAGTGCAGCTTTGGATGTGCAAATCCACAAGGTGCAGGTGTATGCAGATAATTAAACGGTCAAGTTAAATGGACAGTTGAGGCGAGCTCTTACTATGCTGAATGTAAAGTGCAGAGCAGTGAACAATGAGGTGCATCAAATTGCCCTGAGGCAGAACATGGTTATGGACTCCTGTCAGTTGTTCGGGCTTTTAATGGCAATTGGGTAAAATGAGTTCTTCAGTTGTGATGTCTCACATTTCACACTCCTGTACCTCTGGCAGGGGTGTAGGAGTGTGAACAGTCCATGTTTGGGGTGGGGGTGGTTCTTAGCGATTGAGGCAGCTCTCCTGTGGATCCATGGTGACCAGTATGTTGCTCTAAGAGTCGAGATTGAAAGACATCACTTCATAACAATCAGAGTCAGTGCTACTGGCCTGTAATCATTCGGGCCAGTAGGTGAGCTCTTCTCGGGAAGGGGGATGATGGTTTTGCTCTTGAAGTAGGAGGGAACAATGCTGTGGCTGAAGAAGAGGTTCAAGATGGATGTGAGAACATCAACCAGCTCATTGACTCGTGCTCTGAGGGCCTGCCCAGTTTAATGTATCAGAGCGCCCTCCTTGTTAGAGCAGATGAATATATATGAGTATAGTCTAAGAATGAGAAAGTTTTAATTTTCAATAGAATAATTGTCAAAACATGTATTAGGACTTTTCACAATTGTTGATTAATGTGAATGAATTGGTATGATTTTAATCAGCAACTGACATTGAACGCGATGAGAAAATCACCTATCCTTTGAATTAACATGGACTCCACCCTACAGGTTATGACAGTTGAAGTGTTGGAAAGACGCCCATGGACACCAGTGAGTTAGAAGGTGAAGTGGATCACTCGTTTTTCGACAGTGACTGCGATGAACCTGGAGACGGAAAGAAAGAGACGGGTCGGAGCTTGGAGGCTGAAAAGAAGAGCCTCCCAACCCATCAAAGTCTGTATGCAGCTACAACCACGGCTTCATTCCCGAGGACTGATGAGACAGAAAATGAGTCGAAAGAGTACCCTGATCAGAGGGAGGAAGGCATTCGCAGCGAGGCAGATAGCAAGGATAGCGCTAACCTTTCAAGGGAAGAAGACTGGAGCAGAGCATCTAGCGCATTATCGATGGCCTCTTCATCTCAAAAAGTGATCGACGTCGGCAGCGACATCGATGAGTCAAACTGGCACTCTAAAAAATCCAGTGGAACATTTATGGCTTTTTTGGCCGAGACCAGTGATGCAGAGGACAAAGACATGTATCGCCGGAGTTCAAATGAGAATCTGGATGAAACCCTACCGTCCCATCCGACATACGTGGGTTCAGGGAAGAGGAATGAAACGTCACACAGGAAAGTGATCGCCAAACAGTGCTACAAAAGTCCATCGCGTACCTCAGGTGAGGCCAGCGCAGAGACCGAGTCCCGAAGCAGCTCAGAGCGCCTCTCCACTCCCATGTCCCGCAAATCATCCTCCTCCCTCAGCAAGTTCAGGACCAGTTTCAGCTCGCAAGATTTGGCTCCGCATCACACATCCAAAGAAACGGAGTTAAACGTCAGCCCCGTCTCTTTTGGTGGAGTAAGTCCTCGCCAGTCCCAGGCCAGCTTGCAGGGTGAAGACCAGAGTGCAAAAACGCAGCAGGAGGGGAGCGCACCCTCTAGTGGCCTTAATAACATGCACCAAGAAGACGACTCGTACGCAGATATGGATGAGTGTAAGTAAACTGTTATTTTTATGATGTACGTGTTGTTTTTTTTAAATAGGGCGTGGAGGATAATGGAGGATAAAGACAGATTTTTATAATGTTATACTAAAATCTGGTAATCGATGTAATAGATTTGCTCAAATAATCGAGTGAGCAACATAAAATCCATGTAACTCCTACGTAGTTATTTGTACACTTACAACTGTGCTCTCCATCATTCAGGCTCAGTAAGATTAGACAGCCAGCTGGGAGAAAAACTGCTTCTCCACTATCCAGGAAGGAGAACCAGGAAGAACTTCTCATTCTCCAATGATGAGGTCCGGCGCATTGATCGGGAGAATCAGCGACTTCTTCGGGAGCTCTCGCGCCTCACGACAAGGCCAAGAAGCGTTGTGGGGCCAAGGTCCAAACCCAATAATGATTTTGTCCGGCCGTCTCACAGTGCCCTGAACAGGCAGCGGGACCAGAGACGCATCGAGAGTGAGAACCAAGTAAGTATTTCCTGATACTCCTTTGCTTCAGTGCCAGGATGGATTTTGGATGTACCAAATGTTTTTGCAAGATCATATTGTTCTGTAGAAGGAGAAAAGATTCCAGATTTTCTCTTTTACTTGAGGACCTTTGTGCATTTGTTACACCATAAGCTGACTGACTCAATTTTGTAAACACACTTGTGAAGTAATTTTTTTGCGAATGTTAGCATGTATCTCAAGACGTTTGAATAGCCCCATACTTCCAGAATATTGTCAGGTCTTGGTAATTTATTTTCAGTCCCAATTCAATGGGGTTTCATTTTCTAGAATAACAAAAAATAAATTTGCTATATCATTTACTATTATTTCTCGAGGTTTGGCCGGGTTCAGATTATAAATCCTCTGTTATGTTATATTCCCAGCACTGAATTGCTGATATTTTATTCCTCTTGTGGTTTATTACACACTTGGCTCTTCAAAGAAATGCTTTATGCATTAATTCTAGATTGCTACCGGTGCAGTTGTCAAAGGTGGCAGCTTATTAACGGTTATTTCATTCTTACAATTATTCTTGAATGTCAAATATTTGTGTCAACTCCCAAAAATGCAGCACTGATCTGGCTCTAAGTTGTCCTCTACATCTAGTCTATATTCCATTGATAAGAAGTACTAGTTATCTAGGAACTAGTTAGTGGTGGCCAGAAACACTCCCAAAAGGCGACACTGGGTGGCCCCGACAGATGGCAGCAGGTGGAGTCCACCAGCGACTGACACATTGTGAAAAGTTCACCCTCTGCGGCTTTAGGCGCTCTCTCCATATATATTGAATCCGTACGACAACAGACGGGCAAAACTTTTAACATAAAACAGAGGTGATTATCAGATAAGCTAAATGATATTCTCCCTGTACGTGAAGCCTTTCCAGTCCCCCTTCACCACATCCACTAAAAGCGTCTCTTGTGACGTTTTTCTTTTTTTTTCTTTTTTTTTTTTATGGGGTTAGTCTTATCAAGGAATATCAAGGCACCTCCTTGGAACACACTGTCCTCCTCCACAGTCTTCCCTGCTTCAGATTCTTTTCGCTCCCTCTATTCTTAGAGTGAAGTAACTGAATATGCCGTGTGATCAGTGTGTCCGGTCCACAAACACATACACATACTCAAGTAAAATGCCGTCCCTGTCCCACCCAGGCAAAACTAGTTCTGTGTGTCTGGAGATGGTTAAATTACTAAAAAGTATCACTTTTCCAATCCGATGAATAATGATGGTATTGATTGTTCCAGCCAGCCACTCCTTTTCACAATCGCTGAAGGACTCTCTTAGATGTTCTAACTGTGTTGCTTTTTTTCGGAATTCTGCAATGGGGAACTATGACTGCCTGTGTGACACTCACCCTTTTACCTTCGCTGCTTCACGTCCACACTCCTTGGCGCAATATTTATCCTGTTTGTATGGGACCTGTTATTTCTATGCGTGATACTTCCTGCATCTACTTAGTTTTATGGCTGATTTCCTGCATTTCTACATGGTTTTTATCACAATGAAGTGGAATTTGTCATTGACCCCTAACATCTTTGTAGTTAAACCATAGATGTATTTCCCTTAGAGCATCATATACAACATTAATACTTTTCATTGTAGAATATTACAAGGGCTAATAACATCTTTCTCAGACAAACCTGTGCTCATCTCATACATTCCAATCCGTTGTTTATATTAGTTGTGAGTCAGCAAAAAAATCTGTTCATTGTGTCAATCTCCAGGCTTTCCTGAAGAGGTTAGACTCCGTCAAGCCCACACCTGGACTGAGACGCTTAGACCAGTTGGCAAACTACCAGCGGCAAATCGGATACCTGGGGGGCCTTCCTTCCCATCCCATGTTGATGTCTGGCCAAAGGAAAGAGAGCTACACGCTGGATGCTAGCAGGTGGGTGACTTATGTCTTAAATGCTTCTTTTTTTCAAGAGTTTTGATCATTCAAGTGAAAAAATGTACCCCAAATGACGCATCACAAGAAAGGATGGGGTTCTGATATTTTTATAATACTGTAAATGCCTGTGCGTCCACACCAGGAGGTAACCTCTCGAGCTGAGCTTCCATCGCCCCTGACACCGGCAGAACAATTGTGACCTGGAAAAAAAATAGCAGTGTTCCTCTGCCATAACTATAGTCTGAGCACCGCCGTCTCCTGAAGAGCAACGTTTTTATGAAAAAAGGACTAACGCGGAAGGTGTGTAAACTGGGACGATGTAAAACCAGCATTTTTTGCCAAGGAAAAAAAAATCCATCTTTTCTCTTTGTATTTAAAGCATGTAAAAGTTTCTATAGACAGTATGAAGCTCAACCCATGAATTGCACTTCAGCTGTTCTGCGCTTCTATTACCAGGCCAACTTGGACGGCTTTCATTTCTCCTATTCCAAAAAAGATTGCGATCCGGACGTAGAACTTTTGTTATGCAATCACATTAAGTGTAAACAGTGGCTTCTGAAAAGTTTAGTGGCTCTTTCCCAACAGTTCTTCCTGTTGTCTGCAAGACATTTTCCACAATTTGAGCAGATTCCAAAGTGATGACAATCGTTCATTGAGCGTGTCACCAGGTGAACTTTACTTTAAATCTGACAACTCTTTATTGTCTTTATGATTTCAGCTTTAATAAAAGACTGTTTTTTAAATGTTTTATATTTACTTGAATAAGTGCTCTTTTCTCAGTTGTTTTTGTTTGAACTTATTGTGTCATTGAACAAATTAGCATTCCATCGTCACTGTAAATCCAAATTTTAGAGACAGATTACTTAAGACGGTTGTTTGAAGTGATTTTGACGTGAATTCAAGAATGATTGATTGCATGCATGTATTCATATAAAATACAGTTTATCTTTGAGGTTCAGGTATCCCAATATGAGTTGGGTTCTTTTTGGTTAAAAAAAACTTCACTTGTGCCTATTTTTCCCTCAGAAACAGAAAAATGTGCGTCAGAAAACACCAGACCAGTAGATCTTTAGAGTTTTTATTAAAACAACGTATGAGGTTGGATATGGAGTAAGAATGACAACGGGACAACACGCTGGGGAGGGGGGGGCGGGAGGCCTCCGCAGCTGCTTGCACATCCTGACCGAGATGAGGCGTCCACGAAAGGAAGTGACCTCATCCATTTCATTGAGCACAACAACCGAACCACCAGTCACTTTTGTTTTTAAGACTGTTAACGCCTTTTAGCAAAAAAAAAAAAAAACAACAGAAAACAAGTTGCTGATGGGATATATACAGATTTCTTTCGAGGCAAGTCGACCCACCTGGAAAGAATAAGCCAACATACCTGCGGGCTGTGGACTACAAATTCATCTGGAGATGTTACCGCTTCCTAGGGTTAAGACTCAAATCAATGTGAAGGGTTTCCTTGGGGGGGCAGGGACTGTGCAGAGGTAGTGTCGTGGCCTTATGTGTACTTCTTGATCTCGTCGTAGAGCACCAGCACGAAAGCTCCACCCATGCCCCTGATCACGTTGGACCAAGCGCCCTTAAAGAAGGCCTTTGACCCCTCATCCTTGAGGATCTTCTTCCAGCAGTCGATTGTGCCCTTGTACATGATGTCGGCTGTGCGTGGGAGGGGAGAGAAGAGAGTTCGTGACGTGAGACTGCATGTTTACATGCAAGTGCAGACAACAGGCGTGTTGCGTGTTAAGCTCACCCCCTTTGCGCCCGGACTGCATCATCATGCGACGTCGGACGGTGTCGAAGGGGTACGAGACGAGGCCGGCGGCGGCGGTAACGGTCTGGGCGATCATCCAGCTGACGACGATGTGCGTGTTCTTGGGATCTGGCAGCATACCTGTCGTGGGGGTGAGGGTGGGAAAGAAACATCAGGTTAAGTGGAATTGAAAAAAAAAAACAAGGTATTTTTAAGAGACGGCGCACACCTTTGGCCGTGTCGAAGCAGCCGAAGTAGGCGGCGCGGTAGATGATGATCCCCTGCACCGACACGTTGAATCCTAAGTAAAGACCCTTGATGCCGTCAGTTTTGAAGATCTTGGTGATGCAGTTCCCCAGGCCGGTGAACTCCCTCTCTGCTGCGCCCTTGCCGATGTCAGCGGCGAGCCTCGTCCTGGCAAAGTCCAGCGGGTAGACGAAGCACAGAGATGTGGCCCCTGCGGCGCCACCTGACGCCAGGTTGCCGGCGAAGTAGCGCCAGAATTGCGTCTTCTGGTCCACTCCGCCC
This sequence comes from Fistularia commersonii, assembly GCF_037954325.1. NCBI lineage: Eukaryota > Metazoa > Chordata > Actinopteri > Syngnathiformes > Fistulariidae > Fistularia > Fistularia commersonii. The sequence continues at coordinate 13,208,177 of NC_141295.1, forward strand.
AAGAAGATCTTCTTGTACTTGTCCTTGAAGGCGAAGTTGAGGGCCTGGGTAGGGAAGTAGCGGATCACGTTGGCCAGGTTGCCCCTCCAGAAGGACAGGAAGCCTTGCTCCTTGGGGATTCTGACCACGCAGTCGATGATGCCCTTGTACTGCATGTCGGCGGTGATCTGTTTACTGGCATGTTGCACCTGACGACGAAAAAAAACCCCAAACATTATTAAGTTGTACTTTATAGAAACAGGTTTTGAAATCCTTGATATTAACATAATGCATGGTTTTGTTCAAGGCATTGAAGATGGAGGCTCCTCACACGCCGGTCACTTGAGAATCCGCTGCGTATCAGGTTACATCGTCCAGGTTAAATATAGCTCCTTACTTTCACTAAATATTACTGCGGTCAACCGTTCACACCAGAGAGATATAGAGAGAGACCGAGATAAATGATTTATATAAAAAAAAAAAAAATCATAAATGAGTATGGAGGCCTCTGTTGAATGGAGAGCCCTTAACACGATAAGAACCATGTGTATAAAATCACATCCACACTGGTGAGAGGCCTCCCACCCTGGCCCTCCTGGTCAAGCACCTTTTACATTTTTATTATTTTTTCATTTTTATTTTTCCATGACACTTCACACATTTGGACTCGCATTTTTTTTTTTAAACCACAGCACAAACGACAACCCCCCCCCCCCCCCCTATTTTTTTTTTCTTCTAACGCACACGCGATTCAATGACAAGTGGAAACAAAATTATAATATTGAAATACCTGCAGCAACAATTTGACCCTCTCGATGGGAGCGACGGCTGTTTTGGAGATGGCAGCGGCGATGCCACCGGCCAAAAAGTCCTTCATAAAACTAACCACCGCGTCCGACATGGCTGATAGATTTTCTTCTCTCTGCCCAGGCGCTCTTCAAGGAAACCCGACGCCCCTCCAAGTGTCCGGGGGTCCCCCCGACGTGTGCCCTAATATAC